>NC_134869.1:12383124-12593124 GCF_049852395.1 Peromyscus maniculatus bairdii | reverse complement strand
GCGGAAAGGAGAAGAAAGAAGGCACGAGATGGATAGACTGAACCAGAGCTACACTTGAGAGAGCTTGGTCACCATCTTGAAGCGTCTCAACTTCATCTCACTGGCAGCAGGAAGCCCCTGAGGAATAAAAGCAGGGGTGGAAGGTCAGACCTAAATTTAGTCAGGTCTTCGTGGAAACAGATTTGAAGAACGGCCATGGGAAAGCAGCCAGGAGAAAACCGCCACCATTCCAAGGAAGGTAGAAATCGACCATGCAGGGCTTGGGAGTAGATTTGCAACACTTCCGGAACAATTTCTGGCAACAGGTGGCCGTGCTGCTGAGAAGCAGAGCCTCAGGGAAAGATGAACGGAGCACTTTGGGATCTGAGGCTCACGGGAACTGTGGGCTTCCCAGGGCTTTGATTTAAATGAGGCAGCATCCTTGTGTAGACAGCATCTCTGCCCGAGAGATGGAAATGAACCTTTGGTGATGCACTGGAAAAAAATCTGAATACTTTAATTTGTGTCTCTGCAAAGGACCACATCAAACAAATATGTTTATAGTGTTAGAGAAATTTCAAGATAAAGGGGGGGGCAGGGAGTTGAAACGTTAAATATTTAAAGTCCAAAGCAGCTCCTTGGAATGTTGACAGTGGTGTAATTATGGAAGAGCAGTAGCTTGAACTACAGTTATATTGCTAAATGGTAAAAGTGGAAGGGAAGCGGACTTCCTTGGCTGAAGTGGAGCTTGATGCGGGATTGGAACTGGAGGGAACATCTCTTGACGTAGTGTAACAGGAATCTCGTTTGCTGGAATCAACTGGCTTCTTTATTAAAATGCAGACACCCCCGCCCTCCAGCACATGACCTCCCATGATACTGTTTGAGAATTTCCCATGAGTAGAACATGGGTCTGCATTTAAAATAAATCAACTACTTTCTTCCAACACCATACTAATTACCCAATTAAAAATTACCATTAGATATCTGGGATTGGTGGATATGGAATTAGAAAGAGAAGGCGTCAGGCTAATACACAGTCTGCTATAAGCAGCCCTTGAGCCCAGGGCTCCCACTTTTCAAATCTTGGAGAGGGAAATGCATCTACAAAAGGAAGAGGGGCTAGTGGGTGAGTCTAGATGTATGATGTAGATGAAGCTGTATGAAAAGCCTATGGAACCAACTAGTTAGTAATCTAATATCAAAATACAATTTTTAAAAGTTCAAATAGAATTACCCTTCAGGGAGGACAATATCACTACCAGAGGACATGGGTTATTAAATGGAAATTCCAGTGCAAGGCATGGGATGCCTCCCTATGAGTTAATCGCCAGGGAGGTCTCCAAGGTCTCCAACAACACAGGCTATTACCACTGTCCTTTGTTACCTACCATAACTACATACTAAGACCCTGTTGTTGAAGACACCATGTACTCTGGCTTTGGGACACACAGAGATCAGTCTCAACGTGACAGGATGTTTCTGCCCTGTTGGCTAGTTCATTGTTCTGGAAGGTGTTGTACAAGCTTCCAAGAAGAAAGACATCAGTTGTCTTATCCACTGATAGATCCTGCATGCTGGAATACTGACCCTCTAAGCAAGACGTGCTCACTGAATCGGTAGTGGCAGGACTATTATGGGGTAGCCAACTGCTCTCTGATTGGATGAGACCTGTTCCAAAGGAAGGAATTTTATGCCTTGTATTGTAATTAAAATTATAGTCAAAAGCCCATGGCTGAGAGGTTGGGGGTAAAATTAAATGTAATCAGTTTAGAGAAATTGAAGCATATTTATAACAAAAAATACCAGTAGGTCCTAGGGTAGAGCCTGCTATTGTTATTTTGATAAATGTTCCTCTAAATGTTTCTGATTATCTGCATAAACCTGGGGTGCTCTCAACCTCAGTCAGATAAACTACTTTTTGCCTTGAGCAGCCATCTATGGAGAGATGTAGAACTGGTCAAAGTTCTGAGAATGAGAGACTCGGTGCTCAGCCCTAAATGGGACATCTGTATCAACCTCCCAACAGCCAAATTTAGGGGCCATCACAGAAGAAGAGGCAAAAGGAATGTCAGAGCCAGAGTATGGGGCAAGGGATGCTTTGAAAGTCTGCCTTCTGCTGGACACAGCACAGCTAGCACAGTCATGATTTCACAGCAGCTGCGGTGAACAGCATGAGACCTACACAATATCATGCTAGCCAAAACTGTGAGATAGATAGGGTAGATTATCTGCAAGCCCCATCCAATGCAGAGGTGTTTCTGGCAATGGGTAGTTGCTGGAGAAGAGGGAACCATTCTTTATTGAGGATGTAGCTACTGGCAGGTTCTTCACGTTTCAGTGAATGCCCCCCCCCCCGCCCCACTGCACATACGGGCAGCCCTAACCAGACTGAGCAGGCTATCAAAAGTGGGGGTGTATATGGTTGAGCAGTTAAGAGTGCGTGCTGCTCCTGCAGCGGACCCGTTTGGTTCTCAGCACCCACATGAAGCCGCTCACAAATGCCTGTAACTCCAACCCCAGGAAATCTGACACCTCTGGCCTCTGCAGGCACCGACATACTTGTGTGCATATTTACGCACACACACACACACACACACACACACACACACACACACACAATTTAAAATAAAATACCTTTTAAATCTGAAGCTGGGAAGGACGTGTTACCAACATATGAAAAAATCTGAAAGGGGAAATGGAAGTAGATAAAAAGAAATCTTTTTAAAAAGAACATTCAGTAAATAAGATGGTTAGCAAACAATGTACCACCCAGGTTTTATTGTTCTCTTTACAAAGCAGAAATCAAGAAGAGACCATGTAATTTTTTTGGGAGGATTTGGGGATTTGAGACAGGGTTTCTCTGTGAGCCCTGGCTGTCCTGGAACTTGTTCTGTAGCCCAGGCTGGCGTCGAACTCACAGAGATCCATTTGCCTCTGCCTCCCCAGTGTTGGGATTAAAGGTGTGTGCCACCACCAGCACCACCACCCAGCTGAGTTCATATAATTCTTTTTATTTTAAGGAATTTTTTTATTCATTTTACATACCAATCACAGATCCCCCTCTCCTCCCTTCCCCCTCCCCTCCCACCTTCTCCACCCAACCCAACCCCCTATTCCCTCCTCCAACAAGACAAGGTCTCCCATGGAGTCCGCAGAGCCAGGTCCATTCAGTAGAGGCAGGTGTAAGCCTCTTCCCCTGCATCAAGGCTGTGCAAGGTGTCCCACCATAGGAAGTGGGCTCCAAAAAGCCAGCTCATATAATTCTTAAAGGCTCTAAGATTTTTCAGAATGCTACATGTGTGCTGATTGCCATTCAGTCATCAGCTCCAAGTGAGTCTACCTGTTCTAAGAAGCTCTGAAAGCAAGCATTGAATCCCCTTTAGTCATGAAGGTCTTAGACATCATAGCTGAATCCAAGGTGATTGCATTTGGCCATCTGGCTTTTTGTCTAGTGCAGGCACTTTTGCAGATGCCTTACCCAGACCTCCAGGATAGCCCCACTGCAGCTTCTGCACCAGGACTTGATACAGCTAACAGGCTTAAGGAAACTGTGTGGTGGCTTGATTTTTTATCCATGCAATGAGACATTGCCTAGATCAGAACCAAGTCCATTTTGCTTTTGTATTGTTCATGTGATCACCAGATTGCTGTGGGATGTTCTACATGTCAAATGTGTTGCTCTGGTTAGTAAATAAAACACTGATTGGTCAGTGGTCAGGCAGGAGGAAGTATAGGCAGGACAAAGAGAAAAAGAATTCTGGGAAGTAGAAGGCTGAGTCAGAGACACTGCCAGCCGCCACCATGACAAGCCACATGTGAAGATGCCAGTAAGCCATGAGCTATGTGACAAGGTATAGATTTATAGAAATGGGTTAATCTAAGATATAAGAACAGTTAACAAGAAGCCTGCCACAGCCATACAGTTTGTAAGCAATATAAGCCTCTGTGTTTACTTGGTTGGGTCTGAGTGGCTGTGGGACTGGCAGGGGAGAAAGATTTGTCCTGACTGTGGGCAAGGCAGGAAAACTCTAGCTACACCAGATGAGCAATTTTCATTTTCTAGAACTTCTATTTTATAGTCACAGAACCACTGTTTGTGACAGGAGGCTCAGCCTTCAGACGGTCTTGATTTTTGATGCAGCTTCATCATGAATCAATCATTTGCAGCTTTTGATTTAATGTGAGGTGGACAGGACTGGAGAGATGGCTCATCAGTGAGGAGAGTGTGCTGCTCTTACAGAGGACCCTAGTTCAGCACCCAGGACCCACACTGGGAGGCTCATAGCTGCCTATAATTCCAGTTCAGGGGAACTCATGTCTACAGCATCTGTGGGAACCTGTTAGCTTCCATAGCCACCTGCACACACACATAGACACATAATTAAAACCAATAAACCAATAAAGCAAGGCAAGTGACATTTATTTCACTTGAACTCTTGGAAACAACTGTAATAATTTTACTCAGTGTCAGTATTGTCTTGTCCTAGGAAATAAGGAAACCCATGGGGAGAGAGATGTGGGAATGGTTGATCAGTAGACAGTGGAAACAGACACTGCACACATGTGTAGGTCAGTACATTCCCCAACAGTAATGAAAGTAACATCAGTAATCACTGACCACAGAGCTGATATGTGATTCAGTGTTAGGATGTGTCTAAGAGACTGTGGGCTCAATCTCTAGTACCTCAAAATAATCACTGTTCACAGACCACCAAAAATATGATGAAAATGTTTGCAACATTAATAGACTCGTCAAAATATCACAAGGAAACACAAAATGAATTCATGCTACAGGAAAAAATTTATATCAAGAGACTTAATATATGCAACACTGTCACTAACATTCAGTATACAAAAAAATACAATATATTGGAGGAGCTGGAAGAGAGGATACTGTGATCAGAATATATTTATGACATTTTTTCAATAAAAATTAAAGTGTTTACAGTAACAAAAATACAGTATTTGCAAAATATGAAAACGTATTTCTAAATGACTTACTATAGCTAGTATAAATACTGTACAAATTATTACTATATTTTATCATTTAAAAATAATGAAAATATGTTCATATTCAATAAAAATATTTTCCTGTTTTTAATGTAAAGTTAGTTGTAGTTACAGACATAGAGCCCATGGATATGCGTAGCCTACCAGACTTCCTCCTTGCAATCACTTGTTCTTGGTAAAGGAGATTAAGATAGGAGCTGGAGAAACCAGGCCTAGAGGCCACTGAGTACGTCTTTGGGGTTCTAAGTTTAGGACTCTGGCACTTGGGGTACAGTAGTTAGAATGTAATTGCCCCCCATAAGCTCACAGGGAGAGGCACTATTAGGAGATGTGGCTTTGTTGGAGTAGGTGTGGCCTTGTTGGAGGAAGTGTGTCACTATGGGGGTGGGCTTTGAGGTCCTCCATGCTCAAGCTAAACCCAATGAGACATTTTACTTCCTGTTGCCTGCAGATCAAGATGTATTAACTCTCAACTCATTCTCCAGCACCATGTCTGCCTGCATGCTGCCATATTGCATCATGATGAACTGTAAGCCACCCAATTAAATGTTTTCCTTTATAAAAGTTCCTGTGGTCATGGTGTCTCTTCACAGCAATAGAAACCCTAGCTAAGACAGAGTCCATACTGCTTCAGCTGCTTCAGACTGTACCACACAGAAACTGTCAACATCATGTCAAAGTCCAGCCACTAAGAAAATGTTTTCCATGTTCCACTAAGAAGATGCTTTCCATGTTAATTCTTTCCATGAATTTCTTGTTCTCTACCACAAAAGATGGCAAGTAAGAGGATGGTTAGTTAGGAATTTAGTGTCTTACTTAAATACTTCTAGTTTGGGTTGATCTGAGATGAAATATGGTTTTTATTATGTCTGAAAGCCCAAAGTGGTACAGTGCCTAATCAAAAACCTCACATGAGGCACCAGAACTTCATATAGACTTAGTCTTTTGACTGTTATGAATATCAACTTGATTGATTCATTTAAAACATAGAAAGATATTTTAGTGAAGTGAACACAATTTTGGAGGAGCAATATAATTTCATCACAGGGTTCAAGGGGAAAACATTAAAATAGGCTCTTACAGGTGATATGCCTGGATCTAGTGGCCTAGGACATTCTAGGATTTAGGGCAACATTACGCTCACCTGCTCCTTATCCATTCTTAGAGGAAGGAAAAGGTCATGTTAGTCCCCTAATTTAACTTAAGCTAGAGGGACAAAGTTTAGAACACTGGTGCTATTCACCATTTCTCTCACTCAATTATTTGTGTTTTGATTACAATTTGTTCCTAGAAAAAAAATCACTGTACCTCACAAAATATCATAACTTCCTTATGTATAATACCATAAAATCCTGGAGACTTTTTTCAGCCTCTTGACCTTGTTTAGACCTGGCCCTGACTGCTGGATTAATCCTCTCAAAGGAGAAAAGCCCAAATTGGCCAAGAATAATTTATTATGTTAAGGTGATGGGGTATGAATATTTACATAATACTTACCAAGAACATCAGTATAGTAAGTGTGCTTTTCTGATTAGTTTTACAATTTCAGTCATTAAAGCATCATAAAAATCCCACAGTATTGCTATAGTGATCAACTCGGCTGATAAGTAAACTGGGGCACAGTGAAGGTATGGCAGTTACCCTTGTCTATAGCCACAACAATTAATGCAGTCAGGATTCAAACCACAGCAACACGACCCCGGGAGCTGAAGCTTATCACTAGCCTATGCTGCATTTTGAACAGGGCAGATGGCATGACCATTGAGGCCATTTTATAGACTCCATTCTTAACAAGAACACATGATCACAGAGAGTAAATATCTCTTTGTCTCTGTAAAGCATATGCTTTTGTTCTGTACAGCCTTTTTATATCTGCGGGGATGAGCTCATGAATAATGGATGTGTAAGGATCTGTGTTCTCTATACTTGGGAATGTCCTGGAGTAGAAATGGCTGTCATCACCACTCTCTGAGAAACAACTGCATCCAGGCTTGCCCTGGAATGAAGTTCTAAGTAAAACCATCCATTTTCTCTCTTACTTGTGGAGCACTTACTAGCTGAACTTCTAATGGCACTGTTCACTGCACACCTTATCTATCTACAGGTTTGCGTATGCTCCATGTCATTGCCAAACATGCCTCAAGTTGGCTTCTAAAACTACCTATAAGTATTTTAAAAATCAGTAAGTGAGGAAAAGGAATTACTAATGAATGTAATTGTAATTGATACACCCACTTCTCCCCATTCTGGTAAGAATACCCCAAATTTCCCTAGAAAGTGTACTCCTTTCCTCTACATGCATTGGGTAGATTGACTTCATCTTCACATTCAGAGATGGGCTGGCCATAGGTGGATTAACCCAAGCATTGGCTTATTTCTCCTATGATAATTTAAGGATTGCTAACTAGTATGACTATACCTAGTGTAAACTAGAAAAACATTTCTCATGTTTCTGGAGGTAAACTGTTTCTTACTTTTGATCAATTTGTTGATGATCTTATGAGAGTATTGAAGTACTAGAAGCTGTTTTGCTACCGTGAAAGAAGTCAATCCGCTCACTGAAGACACACTTCTACATAGAAGGAAGGGCAATGGCATCACTTTAGTGCCTGAGGATTCCTCTGTGGTGGTCCTGCTCATTTGTTGTATTGACTAAAATAATCTGAGTCTTCTGCTATTAGAAATGGAGAAAAAATACTCTTTATTAAAACACGGATTTAAAACTATTAAAAGAAATTCAGCAAGGACGGGTTTAGGGTTGACACATAAATGCATTTGCATGCATCAGGTAGTCTACTGCGTTGGCTGTGAGCTTTTTGCAAGCAGTAAAATAAGCAGTTAACCCAGAGTTTACATGTCTAAGGATTAGTCCTAGAGCCAAGAATCTAACAAGAATCCTTTCTATGGACCTCCATAAAGAAGAATGTATTAGGAGGCATCATCACGATGGCTCAATAAGAAGGTCTAGCTTTTTCTCACCTCATAGAAATAGCACATGTATGAATGTTTTTACATACTTTCATGACAGCTACAGGATCCAATTGCAGTCAGGGTGCACAGAACTGAGAAGGGGGACATACCTTGAGGAAGAAGGGTAGAGTCACTCTTTCTAGATTATTGCTTCCACAACTGTGGATATCTCAGGTCCAAGAGAGATATCGAGGTCAAAGAGCTCTTCTAAGGGAAGAGTGGAGTGAAGTGAGTGTATAACTTTACTGTTTCTCAAAATTCCAGGTCGTCACCCACATCCCAAGCACCAAGTCTACCCACAGAACCCAGTGCCAGGACCGCCCACAAACATACACACCAGGAACACCAGTCTACAGATCTAGATATCAGCTCCACCTCCCATTGGCCTCAACAATAGATTAATCTATAGCTCAAACCAGCCAGATCACTCAGACTCCTGGGCTAGGCTAATTCACCAAGGGCTGTCCTTGCTCAATGTCAATAAACAATACAAAAGATAACCACTTCTTCAAACATGTAGTCTTCAATGCTGGCCTACAACATTCAAATGGTAGAGAAACATATCACCTAAAGAGTAAGATAAGACACCAGTGTCCACTCCAAGTAATGACGATCTACAGCCTGCTTGACAGAGGGCTTAGAGTCAAACATCATAAAGAAGCTCAGTGAATTTTAAGAGAACACAGGCAGTATCAAAAATAGTAAAATCAACTAAATTATAAGTTCAATCCAAAGATAAAAATTGTAAAGTAGAACCAATCAGAAATGCTGAAGGAAGACACAGTCACTGTAAAATTCCCATAGAAACTGAATAGCAGCCTTGATCAAACAGAAGAAATGGTCAATGAGCTAAGTGAGGAATATTTGAAATGACTTCATGAAAAAGGCTGAAAATAAGTGGGAGAAGTTTACAGGACTTCTGAGAAACTATCAAGCAAACCAATATACATATTACAAGATTCTCAGAATAAAACAAAAGGAGCTAACAAAAATATTACTTCAAGAAATGATGGCTGGAAATTTTTACATATGAATACATTATATCTAAAGATGTCAATATTAAAATAAATTATGATCAAACTGTTGAAAGACAAAGAGAAAAGCTCAAAGAAAGAAAAAATAACATCACATTAAGAGAGCATTGACAAGACGTTCAGTAGATTTCTGAGCAGTAACTTTATATGGAAAAAAAAAGAATGTTTTGATATGGTCAAAGTCATGAGGAAAATAAAACTACCTACCAAAATTACTATACCCAGCAGAAATGGCCTTTTTAAAATGAAGAGTGAAGAGACAGGTATCAGCAGAAGACACTCCAAGACCTAGTTGTCAGGACAAAGGAGATTTATTTTCCCCAGAGAAACAAAGAGCAGGAATAAGGCACAAAGACAGGAGATAGAGGATGAGGGAAAAGGAGGAAAGGAACAAGGGAGAGGGGGGAGGGGCATTTGTCCAGGAAGAACAAAGGACTGCCTCTGGATAGAGCTGAGACATGGGCCCATCGAAAAATTACTGTTTATAAAGGTACAAGGGGAACCCCCATGTTAGGATCAGGTATTTAATTTTAATTGGGCATGCTAATTAGAACAGCCAAAGGGGGCTTTTGATTGCTGAACTTTAATATTTTGATTGATTGCTGGACCTTTGCTGACTGCCTCAAGAGGAGGAGGTGGCCAGATAAGGGAATAGACCTTGGTGGCTGGCTTTAGGAATGTGATCTAATGGTTTTTAGCAAGGCAGAGGGAATGGGAGAGAAAGGCCTGTCAGAGCCGTGTTTGCCATGCTCGGGTCCCTTCAAAGAGGAAAAGACTTTCTCAGAAAAAAAATGAAATTAAGAAAGTTTGTCACTGCAAGCCCTGCCTTTTAGAAATGCCCAGAAAGATTCTTTAAGTTGAAACAGCAGACATTAGTCAGCAATACAAATATCTGTGAAGGTGGAACTGTAGCACGGTTCACAAACAATGTTCAAGAACCGAAGAGAGCTCTAAGTACATAAAGATCACATGCAAACGCCATTCTCAGCTGCCAGGAGCATCCTTAGCTGACCCCTCACTGGAAATGAGTCAGGGCCACTGGGAACTGCTTCATCCTGCGCCACATTCCTCCCGAGGCTAACCCCGTGGCTAGTGTCTCCTGAAGGGTTAAAGTGAGACTAGAGCGTGCCAGCTTCAGTTGCCTCCATTTAAAGCAAAGCCAAAGAGCTAGCCCATTTACTGTTGAGGCCCACATGGGATTGGCTACCTTTGAAGCAATCATGGGATGGTCCGGCTTCTCCCTCTGAGCATTTGCTTCCCCAATTTCCCAACAGGTGGATATCCCTCACCACTCTGCTGGAGTGTATTGTGAGAAACTGTAAGACAATCTTCACACTTCACCTTTGAGGGGAAACAAGTGGTGTACGTGGGAAGGGAAATACTAGAGCTTCCGGGAGAGTGCATGTCCTGCTAGTCAGTGACATGTAGCTGTATTCCTGTTATTTCTAAAAGACCTAACCTCTTCAGATCCTGCAAGTGTTATATTTCAGAGACAAAAGGGGGAGTTATAAAAAGACTCATTCCTCAAGGAGAGAAGCAAATTTATTTTTAGTTTAAAAAAAAAAAGTTGTAGCAACACACACACACACCCATGTGCGCACACACACACACAAATATTCTACTATAATACAGATAACATAACCTTTCAGCCACCCTTGCTGGAGTGTCCCACTAATTAGCTATGCCATGAAGGTCCTGAAGCTGTTTCACTGAAGCCTTTCTGGGAAGTCTCTACCCCCAAGAACTTCTGTCACATGGTGTCACAAAGGCCATCAGTAACGCCCAGCTCCCTTACAAGATAGACTGAGAGCTACAGGCTACTCAATCACTGTGTGTCCAGACAGGACTGCTTCCTTCATGTGGAGTTATTTTCTCTCCACACAGAGATGAAAGCTCTTCTTTGAAACATGCTAAGGCCAAAGAATTGCAAGTGGAAACAGGGGTTTGAGGAGCTGGTGGATGACTCAGCATTGTCCTCCCTCCCTGTGTCGTGAGAGAGGCTCTGTGTAGCTGAATTTTTCCTGTGTCCCACCTGGCCCACGGTCAGGACAAATCCCTCTCACCTGCCAGTCCTGCGACCACTTTTCCCAGTTCTACCTTCACATCTCACTTCCTCTGTGTCTGGCTGGTGACTCCTCACTCAGCCTTCCTGTTCCCAGCATTCTCCTCTCTGCTTATCCCGCCTATACTATACTTCCTGCCTGGCTACTGGCCAATCAGTGTTTTATTTATCAACCAGATCAGAGCATCACACGTTCGCAGCATACAGAAAGACATCCCCAGCAGCTCTGCCAACACACAGGTCCCAGAGGATGGAGGAAAACGGCCCTGGGCATAGATGTCTCTGGGTGGACACACAGCATGGTCAACAATGAGCTTTTGTTGCCATGAGCCACTGAAGAGCTCAGTCACTTGTTAGCAAGACGTAGCTGAGACAGGTACAGAGTCCAGCAGGGCATCCTGGAGTTCTAGGTGCCACAGAAAGACGCTGCACAGATCCTTGTGCGAATGCTTGTCCCATGCCACACTACTCCATTTCTGCCAACATGCACAGTGCACACACATGTGCACCCACACACAGGGTGGGGGGAAAGGGAGGATAAGCCAATGCTGGTAAACAAACCCTTCCTAGTACAGCTTTTCTGGATAAATGAAAAACCAAAATCCAAGACGAGAAAAAAAAATAACATACAAAGCAGCAGCAGCAGCAGATGTAATCTTGCTTAAAAGTGGCTCTGCTTTGAAGAGGCTCCTCAGAGCCCCTCTGCAAGCAAGCTGCGAATTTTTGATTAAACCACATTTTTTTTTGCTCTCACACCTGACAGTTGTCTGTCACTGCTGTACAAAGCTGGGCCCTGCCTTTTCATCTGGACCCGTCCACTGAAACAGCTCCCAGGCTCATCTGACGCTCCTTCTTGAATATCCACTGTCTGCCTTCCCTACCAGTCACCACATAAAAAAATAAATAATGAAAATAAATAAATAAAGCCAAGAAAAGAGATTTTTTTTGTCATTGCAACTCATAAGCAAGCTTAATAGAAATAGAGAGGAGAGCTCACGATTTCATTTGTAACTTGTATGAACACCCCGTGACAGCTGGCAGAAACCGCTTGATCAGATCCAATATTCAGATGCCACATCAGGCCGGGACGGAAAAGCCCTCGCTCCTCTCAGCTGCAGCTAGGCCTCATCACCCCAGCCTGTCACTCACACTTCCTTGGTCCACCCCTAAATCCTCCAGGATTTGCTGCAGACGTACCAAGCTTGCTGGAAATAATGGTCCAAGCGAAGAGGCTAGTCAGCGATCGACTCCCAGCTCTGGGTGATGACCAGTGGGAAATGATTAGCACAAAAGGTGCGCTGGGCTGACAAATGAAGAGAGGCCTGGTCCATTGAAGATGCCAAGGACTTAGACAAAGCTAACACACTAATACCACCGCGGCCCGCTTTATCTGATTACTTCTGGGGGTGATGGCTCCCTACCCACCCACCCACATTACCCATAAAAGACGCGGGTTCAGTTGCTTGTTTGGGTGTGCAGTCTACCATGAAATGGTAATCTAGAAAATCACTGCATTTCTATTAACTACAAAGTGTTTGCACACCCTACAAGAAACAAATTTCAGATCAGCAACACATTTGTGTTTACATTGTTGACTGAAGAAAAGCTGAACAGAAACGTGTTAAATTAGGGCAAAGGAAAAAAGGATGGACTTCTTTTTTTTAACCCAGAAAAAGAGTCCATTTTTGGACTTAGACACAATTTTATTTACTCCAGTAAGACTCAATTTAGGAAAACATTCAGAACAATGGCAGCAATTTCATTCCTCACCCACCTTCTTGCAGAAGAAAATGAGTTTTTATTTCCTGCTGTAATCTTTCCCTTTATTTCTTTTTCCATTCCGTTTGCTCAGTTTGCCTGGCCCCTGAGCAGGTGGCAATGCTGGATTCTGTGTGATGTAAAGTGAGCTCTGAGCCGCTGTGACTGGGCGTCTGCTCTAGAACTGAAGAAGAATTATCCTCATGCACAGTGTCTCCGTTTGCCTAATCTCATTTTCATAGAAACAAAGTGAAATTCTTTTTATCACAGACTGGACCGACTGCTAACAGTCTAAACCGGATTTCGTCAAGATGAACTGTTCCTTTTTTTCTCAGCTTGGGTAAAAAATAAAATGAAACGGCGAACAATCCACTCTGTGCATGGTAAATGGGATGCCCTAGTTTGGTTCGGGAGTACGAAGCTCCTTGTAGACTGTGAAATGTCCACTAAGAAACAGCATCAGACGCTTTCTTCTGCATATACTCTTGACTTCTAAACTTGACGTAATGACCTGACTTAAATACTGTGCGGCAAGGTATATTTTTATTTTCCTAAAACATCAGTACTTTCTGGTATATTCTTTCCGTTAGGTGAGAAATGTCTCTTCCTTACAGGAGGCTCTAGGAAGAATATCAGAAGACAAAAGGCTGCTTCTGTAACTAGGATGTAGTGTGCACACCTACAATCTCAGCTCTTAGGCAGCTGAGGCAGGAGGATCATAAGTTCAAGGACAGCCTGATCTATATAGTGAAACTTTGTCACATGAACAGAAAACAAACAAAATGCCCTTCTTTACACCTTTAAAACCTTTGCCAGCAGTTGGAAAGTGAGTATATCTATGCCTTTTTCTCAAAGTCTTGCTCTGACATTAGTTTGCTGGCGTATACCATGCAATCCTTAAGAAGACAAGATTAACTAATGATGACTTTGAAAGCTAATGATATCAGCCGTGTATAAAACAGCTGTGTCTGGCACTAGGACCTTTGCATAAGTGAGACAGTTGTGTAGCTTGATCAGCTTAAGGGGCCCCCTGGCAGTGGAATCAGAATCCATCCCTGGTTCATGGGCTCGCTTTTTGGAGCCCACTACCTATGGTGGGACACCTTGTTTAGCCTTGATGCGGGGGGGGGGGGGGGGGGGAGGGTACTTGTTGGTTGACTACTCCTAAAGTTCCCTGGAGTAGCTGATATACCCAGTGACACTCCACTGGAGAAAACTGATTTTCCCTCTCTCAGAAGGTATGTAAGACAGTTTGACAGTTCAGTTGTTAACTTTTATCCTCGTGGCTAGGTTTTCATTCATTCATTCATTTTTTAATATAACAAAATAAAAAGCTGGAGAGATGGCTCAGCCATTAAAGGGTAGGCTCACAACCAAAATTATAGGATTGTATTGTTTAAATGTTTATTTGATTTGATTTATATTTATGTGTATGTGTATGTGTGTGTGTGTGTGTGTGAGAGAGAGAGAGAGAGAGAGAGAGAGAGAGAGAGAGAAAGAGAGAGAATGCATGCCATATCGCCATATCGCTTGTGGGAAAATCAGAGGATATCCTGCATGAGTTGCTCTCTCCTTCCATCGTGTAAGTCCTGGAAACAGAACTGAGGGCCTTGGGCTTGGCAGCAAGTGGCTTTACCCATTGAGAGGCAGCCAGCCCAGTCATCATCAGAGAGGCTTCGTCCAGCAACCGATGGGAGCAGATTCAGAGACCCACGGCCAAACATTAGGCAGAGCTTGGGGAATCCCATGGAAGAGGAAAAGGAAGGATTAAAGGAGCCAGAAGGGTAGAAGACAGCAGGGAAAGCCACAGAATCACCTAAGCAGGGCTCATGGGCTCACAGAGACTGCAGCAACAATCACGGAGCCTGCACGGGTCTGCACTAGGTCCTCTGCATGTATGTTATGGTTGTTAGCTTGATGTTCTTGTAGAACTCCTAACAGTGGGAGGGGGTGGTGTCTCTGGCTCTTTTGCCTGCTCTTGGGACCCTTTTCCTTCTACTGAGTTGCTTCGTCTAGCCTTGATATGAGGGTTTGTGCCTGGTCTTATTGTATCTTGTGTTTGTTCAGTTGATATCCCTAGAGGCCTGCTCTTTTCTGAAGGGAAGTGGAGGAGGAGTGGATCTGGGGGAGAGGAGGGAGGATGGACAGACTGGGAGGAGTACAGGGCGGGGGAACCAGTCTGGATGTACAGTATGAGAGAAGAATAAATTTTAAAAATCTTATTGTAGATATTTATTTACAGTGTGTGACATGGCACATGTGTGGGAGTCAGAGGGGCAATGTTTGGGAATAACTTCTCTCCCTCCACCGTGTGGTTCCAGACCCTGAACTCAGATCATGAAGTTCTCAGGCAGGCGCCCTTAGCCACCAAGCCATCTTGACAATTCCCCTTTGTCTTACGACGCTTTAACGTTGTTGACAAAACAAGACGTTTGTCCTGTAACAGAACAAAGCTTTTGAGTTATTTTGTGACTGCATCTCTCAAGTGTGGTTCCTCACATCCTTGTATGTTTGATAAAGTGGTTCACCTGATGCAGACTCGGTATTCAGTGATAGGATTGTGTACACACCCATCAGAAGGATCCAACTAATGGGGAGTCAGCATCCACCAGCATCTACTGTCTCTTTCCACTGAACCATTAAGGCAGGGAGTTAATTCTATTATTCCACCCTCATTTACTAACTGAAATATATCTGCAAAGGAAATATTTGCCCTTAATACCTACTTATCTATCTTGAAGCAAAGCATATATGATTTCTTTTAAACTCCTCCTGAACTTAACAGTAAACATTTGACCCCAGATATGATTCCATATCTTTGATAATTTGGTGTTCTACCTGTTAGATGTATCCTATTTGTGAATATATTACAATCTATGTGTATCAGGTACTCAGATATGCATGTACATACCTGTGTACACCAGCATGCATGCATCTATATTAACATCATCTGTAATTTTAAATGATGATATCGTTAAAGCTACACAACCGTGAAACAAGGGCTATGCAAGCTTAGAATGTTTTCATCAAACCCCAGGTTAGTACCACAATTCGCCACAATCAAAGACAGTGCTGAACCAAGGTACTAAAAGGGACATGAAGGCATGCTGACTGGTCTTTCTGGGATTAATTCTATTTTGCTGACATTGAGGCCCTGTGGTTTGCTGTGTCAACAGAATATAAACATACATACATGCTTTAGACACACAATCTTCCTCTGAACCTATGAGTGCCTGTTCTATAGCATTTTAAGTCCTACTAGAAGCTTGCCAGCCAATCTGTAGCAAGTTCCTTAACATTTCTCCAATAAGAAATCAAAAAACGGGTCTCTGTGTGACTCCAAATAAGGACAATCTTGAATGTGCTCTGGTATCCCATCCCCTGGGGTCTCATCCTGGTTATGCCATGGTTGTTTACTTGAGTGAAGTGTCTGGGTGTTTTCTTTTGTGAAATGGAGTGATAGTATCCCTGTGAAGTGTTTAAGGAAAATAATATCAAAGTACACTGAACAGAGTAAGCTCACACCCCTTCTAGGGACTCTAGATATTTAACAGACTAAAATGACTCATTGTTACTTAAAGTGTTGACCTGGATGAGAAGGTAGCTGGTATATGAACACATCAACATCGCTCTGTAGGAGAGGAGGTCCTCCAGGCAACCTACCTACATTAAAATGGGACATCCCACTCCTGCTTGATGCAAGAGTCAATGACGATGGTAGAAGGAGACCATGAACACTCCCAAGGGATCAACAGCTCCTTTGCATCACTCATTTTCATGCCACACCCAGAACCTGAGTCCAGTGCTCTGACTTCGCTACTGTATCTCTCCGACCAAACCTGTCAAGAAAACAGTCTCTCCTCTGCATATGGCTACACCATGTCTTCCCAGAATTAATCTACCAATCCACATTCTTCTTAATCAAAGCTCTTCCTAAAATACCAAAGGCTTAATTTAATTCAGCAAGATGAGTCTTAATAAGGATTTATCACATGGAACAAATATGACTAATTTTTCTCCCAAATGAAAGACAAAATTTCAGTGAAAGGAAATAAATATTTCTTGGGCCCTGATTGTGTCAAAACACTGCTGTAGATTTTTTCCTTTCCACACACTAACACAAATATTGATACTAGCACTAGAATTGACACTTATTCAATAACACAGATACCAAGACTATTGCAGACACTCACACTAGTCACAGCTAATGTATAACATTACAGATGAAATACATATATACTGAGGTTGTAACTGTTGCTATAAATTTTTTCAGAATTTATTTCACTTGGAGAGCCTGCTGATAAACTATCACTATTATCTCTTACCCATCCTCACTGAGTCCATGGAGAATGCACTCTTTTCTGTGGAGGATGAATATATAACTTACTGGTAGAAAGGCCATAGCCACTGATCACTTAAAGGATTATTTTACTCAAATATATCCCTCCAGATGTATTTCTATTATCAGACACCACGCATGAAAGGCAGTGATCCTGGATAAACATGTCTGTCCTGCTTCATCAGGTACCCTAAAGCTCTGGAACTGAGGGTTGGTAATACAGCCAGCAACCAGCCCATTGTACTAACCAGCTATTACACTTCAAGTGCCTTTCCCCATACAGGACACCAATGGTGTTACAATGTTCCTTCTTGGTCAGGGTAAAAATTCCCAACTTCTGGAACACAGAATAAGAGCAAGAGGAAATATGAGATTTTGAACATTCGTTGTTTGAAAGAAGGCTCACTACAAATGTCTACATGGTGCAAGAAGGCAGCGGTGTTTAAACGGCTCCTGCTCGCTTCCCCATACCACCTCTTCCACGCCTAATGGGAAGATGCTGGTGAACTGGCTCCTTGATGGAGGGCTCTCCTACTTCTACTGAAACCACAGCCGGGCTATGTGTGGTCAACATGGAGTCACCGGACACTGGCCAAACAACAGCAGTGATAGCAAAGAGAGGCAGCCGGCCTCTTCTCCCCTCTCACGGGAGCCTTTGCTCTGGCTACGATAAAATTCGATTCCGAGAAAGTGAATCTGGCGCTCTATTTGATCCTGGAAAATTCCCCAAAGACCAAATGATTCTTCTTCCACCCTCATCCCAAACCTTTTCTAAGTTAACAAAATTTTAAACCTCTCAACCCAGAGACATACTAAAAGTACTCCGTATTTGGTAAACTGCTTTCCCTAAATTGAATAGAACTGTCTTTCTGCATCAATGCCCAGAATATGCCACGCATCCCTAGACATCACGTCATGTGGAACACCAACCGGAGGTATGTATACCAGGAAATTGTTCTCCTGGAGAATGTATTGGAGCGCTCCCCTCTCTGTATGCATGCATGCATCTGTCTGTCTGTCTGTCTGAATCTTTCTTTCCCTTCTCTCTCCTCTCTTTCTCCTCTCTGTCCCTGTGTGTCTGTCTGCCTGTCTGTCTGTCTCTTCCCTTTCTCTCCTCTTTCTTCTCTCTCTCTCTCTCTCTCTCTCTCTCTCTCTCTCTCTCTCTCTCTCTCCTCTCTCCTCTCTCCCCTCTGTCTTTTCTCTCCCCTTTCTCTGTCTCTCTGTCTCCCTGTCTCTCTCTTCATCTTTCATCACAGCCTTTACTTTTCCACGAAGACAGGCTTTTTCTTGCCCTGGGTAAGGAGTCCATAGCTCTCATCTTCTATTCTGAAAGCCCCTATAGTCTCCCCTGAAGTTCTGGCACACTTGTCTACCACACCACTCAACATATTGAATTACCTTGAAATGGAGTTTTAAAAATCTTTATTCTCTCCCTAGAACATACTGTTTCTGAGGCGAGGGAAAATTCAGACCTGCTTTTGGCCACAGAAAGTTAGTGGCCACACAATGCTGGGCACTCAAAAGAACTGCTTGACCCTGTCAGTCAGTGTTGGCTTCTGTGTTTGTACATCACGGGTGTTCTTCAGTCGCCAAACGTTGACCACAGGGAGTGGAACTGGAATCCACAAAATATTGAATTTCAAGGCTTCTGTATTTTACGAAGTGCTTTCATGGACTCCTGAGTCTGTCTCAGCTAATTCTGCTGCTACCCAGCAACAGAAGGCTCAGGCAGAGGTGCCCACCTTTCATTTGGAGCAAAGTCAGGCTGTGGATGATGACAGGTGGTTCAGGTGTTTGGCTCAAAGCAGCCAATGCTGAACTACTTCTGTTATACGTGCAAACGCAGGCGAGTGATGGAAACGCAGAAAATGGACAAACATTATTTTTATTTTCTGGTCATTTCTACAGTAGTCTGAATGATAATCACACACACACACACACACACACACACACACACACACACACACTATCTTAGAGATCAAGTGGAATATTTGCTTCAGTGTGGCAATGCAGTCTCAGAACTCTGGACAGAGGCAGCTCCTTTTGCTCTTTGAAAGTGCTGGCGGGCAAGGCAAAACTCAGATCCTGCAAGGTTATGAACAAAGGCATAGGCAACCATCATCAATGCTATGAAAGGTGCCTGCTTTGTTGAAGTGGTATAATTTCCTCCTACAGGAGTCTCATTACAACTCTAGGAGGTACACTCTATTACCATCAGCAATTTTTAGGTGAAAAAGTTGAGGATGAAGTCAGTTAATATTAAGTGCCTTACCTGTGCAAATTGTTTGGAAGGACTCCTGACTCAGTCACCATGGAGATTTCAATACCATCTACATTGGTATGGTTTCTACACTGATTACATGACTTGCATGTGGTCACGCAAGTAGAGGGTGATGGAGCAGATATTTTAGCACCGGAACTCTGATTCCAGGTAAAAAAATTAACACAGATAACTAAAAACATTGACTGTGTACTGTTGCTGTTTGTTCTCATGGTCTTTAATTGTCCTGGGGTGTTTAAAAATAATGTTAGGTTTTTACACATGGATTGACTTCTCAATAATGATAGAGTGCTCTAATTTTTTTTTTATCATCCAAGCTTAGCTGTTAAACTATAAGAGTTTTATTACCCACTTCAGCTTCCCCGGAGTTTGTCAAGGTGGCACATCAACTCCCTGTTGCTGTACTTAATATTGAAGGAACATGTCTGTCATGCATACTTCTGAAACTGAAGAATTCAGTAGGAAACCCTATTAACCAGCCAATGATGTTATCACAGATGGATTTTCTTGATGAGACAGACATGGAAACAAATCCCATAGTTTGTCAGCACCTACCTCTTGTTCTTACATTGGAGATACTATTTCTCAGCACCCAGTTTTCTCAGATCACATGTCACTTCCTCAGGATGCTGCTCTAATCCCCAACACAGAGTTAGTATTTCTGTTAAATATTCTCATTGGACCATACATTTTCCTAATGGGCCACATGATAGTAAGAATTAAGTCACTCCCAAGTGTGAATGCATTTTAAGTGTCTCCTTCCTTCTTGCTAGACCATAAACTATACAAGGACATGGGCTTTATGTTACCCAGCTTCCAGAATATGGCTGGCTTCAATGCTTATTTCTTTAAATGGGTTTAAATAAGCATATTTTCCAAGATAATTTTATGTGCAGAATTTTCTCATGGATTCAATTCTACTCAAGGCTAACAAAACCCTGGCAAGAGCAGAGCTGTTGAACATCTGAAAGAGGAGATGAAGAGTTTTTAAGAATTGTCAGATAAAGTGTGGGATGCCCAGATTAATAGTAAATAAACATTTACTGTGAATATATCCCAGATACCACACAATCATAATTCATTGTTTTAATTGCATATTTCCTGGGCATTCTGTATTTTTATTTATTAAACCTGGGAACAAAACTTTTCAGAACATTTTATTAAGAGGAAATAGGAAAGGACAACATGAAACTCAGATACTTTGTATGCATTAAATAGAACAGTCCACAAGAAGAGTGGTCCTGTTTTAACATTCCGTACCTACATTATTTATCCTTTATCTCAAAAACTAAACAGCCTCTGTGCTCTGGTGATTTTATTGGTAGTTTTGAGCAGATCTTTCTGCATGAAACTAATTGAAAAGCCTGCTATTTTGGGAAACAAAAAATGGGGTAAACATATGCACATAAAATATATAAAACTCCAGAAGTAAGACGACAGAAGCAAAAGGCTGAATTCTCTGACAATACAAATCAGGAAGCTCATATCCCCATCTCTTCCACCCACATTGTCCCTCATCCCACCTCAGTGTCATCAAGCACAAGCCTGCTGCCAGGGCACAAACAAGCTGTCAGTGAAGCAAACTGTGCTTTAAAGTTCCAGTAAGTATCATCATCATCATCGACAAAGGTAAAATTCTACTAACAAGACTAGTGTTAAAACTAAATTCCAATGATGCATGTTTTCTGTCATGCTTGACAGAGGGGAAAAATATATGCTCTAGGGTTGTGCTGTGACTGTTCCAAGATCCCACAGCTAAGGATGAGGTTTCTGGGCTAGAATTAGGACATAACAAACCTCAGGCCAAGGTTCCCTACATATCCCACATGCAAGGTATTCCTATCAATTTTTTGATCTAGAAAATTCCACATTTTCTTCTCTGCCAGCTGCCTCAGCCTCAAAACCATCCAGCAACACCTATCTGCCATCAACACTCTAAAGAGATTTGCATAAGAGCTTTTCCTTTCTTTGGCTAATAAAGATCACTCTTAGATGAATCGGACAAAACAGTAAGTCAAAGATGAATATAATTGATGAAAATATTTTAAGCCTTTTGAATGTAACTGTCTTTCATTTGTAGACATATCAGATTATAGTAAAGATCTCTCTTTCTACATTTTTAAAAGGATAGCAGCTTTGGCTCAATGGTGTTAGTGGGACAATCCCTTAAGCTGTGTCAAAATGCCACTTATCCAAGATGCCACCCAGATTTGAATAATTTAGAGAGAGACAAAACACAGGCAGAAAGACTGAATCATCTTTTGACTCCCAAGGCTTTTGAGGTGGATGCTTCCCCCAACCCCTCCCTCCGCCCTGAAGCTTCTACCTCTCTGTGGTAGTGACAAGTGCCAATCAAGCCTTTGGTGGTAAAGGGAGGGGGTGGGTGGGCAGTGGAGAAGCATGGGTTGGGGAGGGGGAGAAACATGAAACGCTCAGGAACAATTGCTCAAGGGAGATTCCCTACCAGTGTGTGGTCTTGGGGAAAGGAGTCTTTTCCTTTTATGGCTTCTAATCTCTAACTGACTATTTACCTCTTTTTATAAACTCCAATCTCTCCATTGCACCAAAGGCTGCAAAACAAATCGCCAGTCAGCCAGGATTAAGCCGCTTTGTTGGCAATGATTAGCAGGTTTGCTTGTATTTTTTAACATCTTCAGCAACAGCTGAACGTCAAACAACTCGGGAAATACTAGTCTTACTTGGACTAAAGCTGAGTGAATGCTGAGATAACTCAGGAAGAAGATGGCCCATGAGGAAGATCAGAGCGCAGAGAGGCAGAATTAAGCAGGACAAGTGACCGTCAAAATATTACACTCCATTGTGTTTTATGTCATCATTTAAAATCATGTACTATCCCAGACAACTGCCCCCAGAAATATCCTGCAAAATGTCCCTTTTAAGTCCCAAACTCTAGGGAATGTTTTTGCCAATTGCCCTAAAATTTTAGGGTCTGAAAATTCTCCTAGTGGTCAATTTTTGCTGACCCTGGAGTGGGGACTATGCTAGAATGAAACATCTCAGGCCCAGTTTTCAATAGTTTTCTGTTGCATTCTCTCATTATGCCAATTTTAGCATTTAATTATAAAGATTGACATGGTATTATTGCCTAAGAATTCTCTTACACTCCTTGAAGAACCTGATGGGAAGGAGCCTGGCTTCATCCCCTACCATCCCTGGAATCACAAAGGCCCAGAAAAGGTGCACACGATGTATTCTTTCTTCAATATGGTTCATTGCTTCATATCTTTGATTTTTCTGTTTAACCTGAAGCATATGTGGAAACCTGGAAATAGAAATGGGCTACTGGGGATGAATGCCTTAAGGAAAAGAGAATAGTAAAATACAGATAAAATGACAACTCTCTCTCTCTCTCTCTCTCTCTCTCTCTCTCTCTCTCTCTCTCTCTCTCTCTCTGTGTGTGTGTGTGTGTGTGTGTGTGTGTGTGTGTGTGTGTGTGTTACCATAGTAATCAAAGAAAAGAAAGTCATTGATTTGAGAGGGAGTGAAGTGGGGAAATGGGATGGGTTGGAGAGCAGAAAGGGGAAAATAAGGTAAATATATTTTAATTAAAATTTTTTCTTCAAAAAAAGCAGAAGTTACTGGGTATAGAAAAGTTCAGCATGGGTAGGGAAATGAGGTGCAGGTAAAAGACTTAACCAAAATTAAGTCTGCACGTAAAAGCTTTATGGCATCATACCATTTTCCAACCCAAGGGAAAAACTTCTCTTGGAGGAGATTGCTGGAGGTTAAAGGTTTAAGTGATGGTAGTGGGACTGGCTGGGTTACATACATGGTACTTGGTTCATTAACAGGCTTATTACCCCATCCCCTTCATGACTGTGTTACACATTTAGTTTGTTAACAACTGATGTGACTTTTGCCAGGTGCAAGCTTTCAAGGCTATACACGTCTCTGCATTCATTGCATTCCCATGTTCTTGTAAACACTGTGTTTTATTGTTCATATAGTACCCATAATCACCACTCCAGTTTCTTCTATTGTTCATGAAGTATTTAGATGTGTTTTAAATTACAAACTATATAGGATTTTTAGATTATACTTATTTTTTGTTACCAATCCCTAAATTCATTATGGCTTGGGACATATTATTTTTAATGGTTTCACGTTTCAAAGACATTTTCTTTTGACATCAAAGCTGAGCAGAAAAGACAGAGATCTTACCATGTATCCTCTGTCCTGAAACATGCATAATTTTACCCAGGGTCTGAACAGCACACAGAGTAGTACATCCCTTATAACTGATGAATCTTCACTGATACATCATTATCATTGAAAGTCAAGTTTACACGAGGGTTCACTTGTGAAGTTGCACATTCTGTGAGTTTGTACAACTTTGTGGTACATGTATCCACAATGTAGTAAGAGTGATCCATAGACTCATCCAATGTAGTAAGAGTGATCCATAGACTCATCCAATGTAGTAAGAGTGATTCATACATGTCTCCCCCTAACACAGATAATATCTTTTTACTGACTCCAAATCTTTCTGTTCCAAGAATGTGGAATCATTATAGCGATACAGTAATCTGTAGCTGCCCCCTTTGCAGTACAGCCAGAGTGTTCCATCTGTGCCCATTGGCACAATCCTATCAACTTGAGTCTTCTACTGGTCTACATTGTATCATTATCCAGTATGACATTGCTCTACAGAGCTCTGGCATGCTAGTGATTGGTGGTTTGTGAGCTGAGGAATCAAGAGGACTGTCAAAAGGATTCATATGTTGGGCACATTTTCTTTGAAAATGGTTAACCAAGCCAAATTGCCCAGCACATCACATCTACTTCTTTGTAGATCAAACGATCACAGGTCGCAGGTCTCAGCACAGCTTATATTTGGTTTAGTTTCCAAAATCTCCACACAACATTCCTCATGCCTTACTTAGACCTGCTTTGCTCTCCTGGCCTTGGCTTGCCTTTGTTTTCTTCGTTTGCCTTCTCTCGGACGTATTTCCACATCCCATAGAGGAAAACTCTGCTCTCCTATATAGGCGCTCTCCCAGATTCCTCCTTCCTCTGAACATTGATAGCACAACTTTTCTCGGTTGCAAATGGTCCTGTTTTGCATTTCATGTGATTTTTTGTGAATATACATCTCCTACTGAATCACTATGTACCTTGAAATTCAGATGTTAATCTCAGTCACTCTGCAATACTGCCATAGGAAGAACTCAATGTATAAATGCTCAAAGAATACTTAAGTTCCTGTGTTCACATGCAGGACCATTCAGACTGTAACTTCACTAATTAAGAATCACTTTGAACATACCTGTCTGTGGGGATATAATGAATGTTCTAGGTTAGAAGAAGCTGATTATGGAGCAAGAAGATATTTCCATAAATACTAAGACATCACTGAACTAATGGTTATTTAACTGAAGGCATGGGTGTTGTAGGGTTGTTATACAAAATCCACTTGAATGATTTTGATGAGTCAGTTCACTCCCATGGCAGGCTTTGCCACAGTCAGCTCTCATTTCCCATGTTGCTGGTTTTGTCCCCATTGTTGCCAATGGGTAAATTAAACTGGTTAAAGGTAAAGACATCAAGAGAGGCATCTGAGTCGGGATGACAAGTTACTGATCAGCACGCCAACTCTAGCACTGCCCTACGTTGACAAAATAGTTTAGAAACACCCCTGTAAGTTGGATAAAGAACTATTTCCAGTCAAATGCAAAACCACTTTTTTCCTGCCAGCATTGACTTCCTAAGATCAATCATTGAAATTCTCCACACTCCTGTTTCCCAAGCACTTTATCATTTTCCTTTGCTTATAAACAAATGCATTTAACTATTCTAATTAGCTGTCAGCCTTTAGAATCTGTTATGTTGATGGATGATCTGGTACATATTCTAAGTACACAGCTGGTTTTGACTTTGCATGTCAAAATATTATTTTATTATCAAGGTTCTAAGCATACATTGAGATAATAAATTCCTGGCTCAGATTTTTCCAGGTGAATAAATTCTTTCAACTGGAAATCTTATTCTCCCAATAGCTTAAAAGAAACCAAACACACCCCTAAATACACACGTCCTGAACTCAATACATTGTTGATTTGCCCCCAGCGGCTCTATTCCTTTTTATCACCTGCAAATGTCTTCTTTAATGACCGAAACGCAGATTTGCAGTTGGATGGTATTTGTGATTATCTCAGTTCACTAAACTGCAAACCCAATCATTCTCCAAATTAGAGCAGCAGTGGGTGCCTATTTCTCAGCAAGAATCACAGAGGGTCCTGAATGACCAAGGTTTCATTTCTTTCTATGATTCAGTAATCAGTGAAATTGGTTCCTCTACAAAGGACCTCTGTCATTAGTGAGAATTAGTAAAGTCCAATTGTTTTTCTTTTTAAAGAATAAAGTGATCTATTACTCTGAATGAACCTGCCTTTTTCTTCTTTTTTTTTCTCTCTTTTACTTCTTTGTGTGTGAAGACTTAATTTGAAGAGTGCTTTCATGCTGCTTTTGTTTTGTGAATCAAGTCACCATCTCATGAAGTTTGTCCTTGTCCAGGAAGGGAGGAAATCAACCCCTCACTAAATCTGTAAGACCAAAACATATGCTTCAGGAAAAGATTGTAGACCTGCCAGACCCGGGCCATAGGTTGAGAGTCTGGTGAGAAGCGCAGTAGCCCTCTCTAGTGCCTGCCTGCTACAGGGGTCATGCTAGCCTCTCTTTCGAGGAGGTCTAAACCAGTGGACAGGCAGCACTGATCCTCAAGGAGCTCCTCAGCCTGTGAATCACGGTGCTGAAGGTTAGATGGTGCATGGTTTAAAATGGCGCCCGTGTCATATGACCAGAGAGAAACACACTTGGAACATTAGTCTTCACAAAACTCTTTAAGCCACAGTGGAAGTTTTTTTCTACTCTAGAACTATCTAGAACCGCAACTGTCAAATGCTTAGTGTGTGTGTGTGTGTGTGTGTGTGTGTGTGTGTGTGTGTGTGTGTGTGTAGGTTGAGAACAAGAAAAGAGAAGAAAATCAAACCAGAATGATAATGTCAGAACAGTGGTAAGAGCTCAACCTGCGAAGTGACTTAGACTTCCAGCTGTCACCTCCCCCCTGTACTGCTCTGTGGAAGTTTCCTAGCTGCACCCTAGTTGCTTGTCTGTAAATCAGACACAATATGGAATCCCTGGGTTGGTTCGGAGGATTCTTCATAATGGTTCTTGATAACAACTGAGAGTAGGTGAATCAGTTAGCTTTTACTGCTTAACAAACCAACCTAAACGCTGCAGCATGAAATAAAAGTCTTTCCATTCTCTCATGATCCTGATATTTGGCAGTTGAGATGGGGTCCAGCTTGGCAGTTCTGGTCTTGGCTGGACTCCTCTTTGTGTCTGCCAACAGCTCCTCCTAAATTGCAGGGATATCTTGGTTTCCCTTCATTGCCCTTCTCCTTCCTTCACTGATAAAGGCAGGCTTGTTCCTCCAGAGGAGACATCTAGGAGAGCAGATGGGAGGAAGGCTTCCTGAAGACTGGGCCTCCTAACTGGCATGAGATTACTTCTGCTGTGTTTTAATAGCCAGAGTAATTTAGAAGAAAAGCCCATAGACTGAAGCAAAGCATAAGTCAATGCCGCAATCAAAAGAGAATAATATGCAAACTCACATGCAAAGAATGTAGACATAGGGAAACCGTTGATTGGGTCTCTCAATACCATCAATATACTGCAGGAGGCATGCGGTAGACTGTGGCCCTAGCTATAGGAAGAACAGACAAAGGCATGAGCCAAATGTGACCACTGCTTGTTTTCATAAATAACATTCTATAGGAACACCCTTGGATCCGTTTGTTTTTGTACATCTGCTTGCTTTCCCATCACAACAGTGCAGGTCAGTGGTTGAAACTTGGATGAAATAGCCTTCAAAGCTTCAAGTGCCATCTGGTTGTTTTAGATGCAAAGATCTGCTTTAGAGCTTTGCTGCCCCCCATGTTGTCTATGGACCAACAGCTTTGGCATCACCTGTTCTTAGCTTCTGAGAAACGCAGAAGCTAAGAACCAGGCTGTCAGAATCTCCATGGCAACGTGATTCCCTCAGGGTAGCTCGTGGAGTTTGGGTAATGCTAGACAGCAGTTAGATGGCTTGCACATAATCTGGAGAGTGTGGGAACTCAATGATAAATATTGATGAGCTAGACCCCAGTAAGTATTGTTTATTGTAATGGTCATGGATACTAGGCTGGTTCAGGTGCTCTGTCCATCCCCAGCAAGGCACATGCCATTGCTCCAGGGCTACAGCATGAGTGAAGACCCCTAAGTTCAGACTGGTCAGGATGAGGCTAAAGGACATATAATCACCAGAAATGTGCTCTGAATTAAGGTTGTAGGAGTCAGTTCTAAAAGCTCACTGGGATCCAAAAATATAAGAGATCCTCACTCAAGGTCACTCCTAATACAACAGTGGGCTATGACTGGTAGCCAAGGAGACTTGTGGGGTAATGAGAACAGACCACTAACCTTGTGCCTGAGAATGTGGCTGAGGTGGTCCCTATCCTCATTGTCTTCCTGCGAATTTAGTTTTTTCCTCAAGTATTTTGGGTGCCTATGGTGGAGGATGGGATCTTTGAAGCTAAGAACAGGCTCTCCACAAAACCGGATGAAGGAAAACCATCCTTGTGGATTTCTTAGGAGAACTGATTTAGTCATAAAGAGTTACAGTAGTATCTAGAACACATAACATTGTAACAAAATATTATCTACTGTCAATATCACTGTTGCTAGCGCAAACATCACTGGGAATTTTTGCCATTGTCCTTACAGAGAGAACCTAAAGCTATCAGGATCCCAGGTGCATCTTGGAATTAACCATGACTTCTTACCTTTCTCTAATCTCCCTCCTCTCATCTCTCTACATTCTCAAGATGCCTTTCTCTTCCTAATAGTTATCCTTTGCATCTTCTCTATGAGTGTTTCAGTAGCTCAGATTTTGGTTTCCAAATGCCCTTGGCTTGCCTTTCTAAAAGACATCACTTAGCTTCTGTTCTGTTATTAGCTGACAAATTCCCTCCATGGTTCCCACTATGAGAATCTATTTGTCCATACTTATCCTTCTTCATCTCCTCCTCTACCTTCTTCTGTTTCTTCCTTTCTTCCTTTCTTTCTTCCTTCCTTCCCTTCCTTCCTTCCTTCCTTCCTTCCTTCCTTCCTTCCTTCCTTCCTTCCTTCTTTCTTTCTTTCTAATTTGTTTGGTTTTTGTTGCTTTTGTTTTGTTTTTTTGAGACAGAGTTTGTAGCCCTGACTGTCCTGAAACTCACTCTGTAGCCCAGGCTGGCCTCAAACTCACAGAGATCCTCCTGCCTCTGCCTCCCCAGTGCTGGGATTAAAGGCATGAGCCACCACTGTCCAGCCAAACTTATCCTTTTATGCTAGGCTTTTCTATGCAGTGTATGATGGTCTCCTATTTACATTTAGTTCAACTAGCTGGGAATAGGCAAAGCTAGGCAGTCTTCTTGGAAAATGATATATAAGGAATACATATTAAAACATAGTCTCATTAATCCATGCACATATGAACACCTGGTTTTTGACAAAGGAGCCAAAACTATACAATGGAAAAAAGAAAGTATCTTCAACAAATGGTGCTGACATAACTGGATGTCAATATGTAAAAGATTACAAATAGATCCATATCTGTTACCATGCACAAAACTCAAGTCCAAGTGGATCAAAGACCTGAACATAAATCCAGTTACACTAAACTTAATAGAAAAGAAAGTAGGAAGCACTCTTGAACGCATTGGCACCAGAGACCATTTCCTAAATAAAAAACGCCAACAGCAACAGACCCTGAGCACAACAATTAATAAATGGGACCTCTCGAAATTGAGAAGCTTTTGCAGGGCAAAAGACACAGTCAATAAGACAAAAAGACAGCCAACAGAATGGGAAAAGATCTTCACCAACCCCACATCTGACAGAGGATTGATCTCCACAGTATATAAAGAACTCAAGAAACTAGACATCAAAATACTGAACAGTCCAATTAAAAAATGGGCTAAAGAGCTAAACAGAGAATTCACAAAACAAGAACTACAAATGGCTGAAAGACATTTAAAGAAATGCTCAACATCCTTAATCATCAGAGAAATGCAGATCAAAACGACTCTGAGATACCACCTTACACCTGTCAGAATGGCTACAATCAAAAACACCAATGACAGTCAGTGTTGGAGAGGATGTGGAGCAAAGGGAACACTCCTCCACTGTTGGTGGGAATGTAGACTTGTACAACCACTGTGGAAATCAGTATGGCGGTTTCTCAGAAAATTAGGAATCGAACTACCTCAAGACCCAGCCATCCCACTCTTGGGCATATACCCAAGGAATGCTGATTCATACCATAAAGATACATGCTCAGTTATGTTCATAGCAGCACTATTTGTAACAGCCAGAACCTGGAAACAACCTAGATGCCCGTCAACTGAAGAATGGATGAAAAAAATGTGGTACATATACACAATGGAGTACTACTCAGCAGAGAAAAACAATGAAAGCATGAAATTTGCAGGCAAATGGATGGAACTAGAAAAAAATCATCCTGAGTGAGGTAACCCAAACCCAGAAAGACAGTCATGGTATGTATTCACTCATAAGTGGATTCTAGATATAAAATAAAGAACAATCAGACCACACACACACACAAAAAAAACCCATAGTCTCCCTCTTTTAAGCCATGTTGGCCTAAGGGAAGGAGGAGGCACTGGCAACACAGCTAGCTGAGGCTTGCTTTATAATCAGGGTGGAGAAAGGAACTGGAGACGGAGCTCCCAAACTTCCGACTGGAGATGAGATGAAGTCTCCACTTGAGAGAACTGTGGAAATCAGGAAGTAAGAAGGAGGCTCTAATTCCAGTTACTGCAACCCTATTAAGACATGCAACTACAAACCATTATGGATTTCCACCATGTGAAAAATACACTTACAGAAATTCTTCATATCCACAGTTACCTAATACCACTGTGTAACACGTTACTTATAACAGTACCAATTATTATTGTTGTTGCTGCTACAAAAGTCAACATTTTCTGAGTGTTTTATGTGTTAGGCACAAAGTCCTTAGCATGCAAATCTTCTTTAGAACTGATAGCCACCTGGTAAGTAGGGCAGAAGATGGTTAAAATGTCCACAGACTCCCTGTCTCAGGCACAAAGCAATCTGAACAAACACCACCCAGAAACAATTGAGAAGACCATTCTGGGCACATGAACGCAATATAAGCTCTAAACAAAGCCCATAATAGCACCATTGATATACAAGGAAACCAAGACAAGAAAGGGAGATAGGTGATACCAAGTCAGGGTGACGGGAATTAGCATTCAGGTTGTTCAGTTTGAGACTTTACACACCCTTCCCTACAAGCTTCTATTCAAGGCTAGAATAGCTACAGTTACTCTAGAGTAACCAGCACCAGAGTAACGATGCACCCATAAGACACAACAGTAATTGGGTTAGGTCTACAGTGGTGTTTATATTTAATGTCATGATCATTGTTTCCCTGCCTCAGGTAAGCAGGAACACTAATTAGCCACCATTCCAAGACTCACTGCAGTGTTACACCTTGGCAACATTTACCAAAGTATTCCGGATCCTGTACCATTAACCATGCCATTGTTGCGTGCCCTTTGATGCAAGAAATGCTTTAAACAAAATGGGAATGTTTTATATCCCCTCCCATGACTATGAGACTAGGGCTCTAAATTCTAAATCATTAATATTTAAAACATTGTAGATGCCACACACACACTGCTGAGTGGATTTAAGAAGGAATGAATGGCTGATGTAACAAACACCTCCTGGCAAGCAGCAATGCTCTTACATCCTTCGATTGTTGTGAAAAGACACTCAGACAAACTGTCAGGAAGAGAAATGCACATATCTAATATATTTTCTGTTAATTTACACTCTCAAAACACAGCATGCTTATCTATATTATAAAAATACTTTGTCTTAAGAGTCACAATGGCTTAAGGGCCTACAAAATGATAACTGTAGTTTCAGAAAAGCATTTCACTAGGGTCACTCTTCAGAGTCCTCCCTGCCTCATCCCTGGCTTCCTCTTCCTCTGCTCCATGACAGCGTGCAGCATTAAGATACCACTTCACTTATTTAGATTCCACTTTAGTGGGCTAGGCACTCACCTAATGGAGCTGGCCTCTCTTGTTCGGAGAGCAAACAGATTGAAAGGTAAATACAACTGAACCGACCCAGCATCCAAGTCTGATGGCTGCACCTGCCATTCAGACAACTCTCCATGGGTAATTTGAAAAGTATCTGGCAGGTTTCTCTGTTTACCTTCTGAAGGTAGAATGGAAAAAGCTCTGTATCACATGTGAGGAAATCTGGGTCAGAGCCAAGGCTTTGATCTTGAGGCTAGAGTGACCATTGGCTGCTGTTTTTCTTCTTTGAGGATCTCTTTTTTTTTCTTGTCTTTAAAATCATCAGGTAAGACCAAATTACCACTAAAGGCCTTCTCTGCCTTAAAATTATATACTGATTTATTTAATGTGTATTTGCCAAAGACTCCATCAGAGTGAGGCATGGGGCTGCAGACGCTGTACTTCTGCCCTCACTGGTTTCAAGGTCAACAGAGCCAACTCAGAATTAAAAACATGGGTGCTGAACTCTTTGATTTTAAGATTATTTAGCTTCCTTTTTTAAGTCCTTTTCAGAAACTGTTACCCATCCTTGTGTCCTACAGGTTGAGTGCTTTTACTTAACAGAATCCTAAATAATTTAGAAAGCTCTTCAAAGGACAACTGAAAAAATAAGTCGTAAGAGGGGAGACTTTTTCCACACTAGGTGCATCTCTTTTTCTGTTATAGCTTCTTCGTTTGGCTTTCAGCTGGTTTGGAGATGAACCACAGACTATCCAGCCTCTAGCTGCTAACAAAGGAACAAATTGTTGACCTTCTCATGGATGCTACAAATTCAGCACTGGAACCAGGCTCTGAGACCCACTTGCTCTATGCATGGAGATGCTGAGTACACAATGGACTGCATTTGTGCTTGACCTGAATCTGTTTCCTTTCAGATGTGCACTAAAACATTATTCATGACTCCAAGGTAGTCTTAACTTTTAAAACAGAAACTCCTAGAATCATAGCCCAGTTGTGGTTTCCACATTGCTAAAACCATGCAATATCTTTTTTAAAATATTAGTAAAGTACATAGAAATTTTTGATTAGTCTGTGAAACACTGTTTTTCATAGATTCTTATGCTTCATGCTCTCTAAAAAAATGTTATTTATTACAATTTCAAGATTATGTCTTTCTTTTTGCTCAAAAATGTTTAAGGTTAAAATTACTAAAAGTCTAGTCCTTGAGAAGTCATTTATCCTATTAATCATCTGAAAAAAAAACAGGCACCAGCTGTGAGTTCACAAGACACATTCACCCTAACATTCCCAATAGAAACAGAACTCTGTCAAGTTGGGCTGTATGATTAAATATATGTTTAAAAGAAACAAAATTTCATGCTGTCATTGTTTTTCTCTGCTTAGTAGTACTCCATTGTGTATATGTAACACATTTTCTTAATCCATTCTTCAGTTGACAGGTATCTAAGTTGTTTCTGGGTTCTGACTATTACAAATAGTGCTCCTATGAACGTAGTTGAGCATGTATCTTTGTGGTATGATTGAGCATTCCTTGGGAATATGCCCAAGAGTGGTATGGCTGGGTCTTGAGGTAGACCGATTGGCAATATTCTGAGAAACTGCCATACTGATTTCCACAGTGGCTGTACAAGTTTGCATTCCCACCAACAGTGGAGGAGTGTTCCCTTTGCTCTGCATCCTTTCCAACATAGACTACTCAGCAGAGAAAAACAATGACAGCATAAAATTTGCAGGTAAATGGATGGAAGTAGAAAATATCATCCTGAGTGAGGTAACCCAGACTCAGAAGGACAAACATGGTATGTACTCACTCATAAGTGGATTCTAGATATAAAGCAAAGAACAATCAGACTGCAACCCACAGAACCAGGGAGGCTACATAGCAGGGGGGACCCTAGGATGACTGTGGCTTATAATAAGTTTTGGTTTTACTCAGTTACTGGGCAAGCCCCAGTGAAACATCTCACTATTAGGATAAGAATTTGTACTGTATCAAGCTGATAATAGAAAAAATAAATTAATTAATTAAAAAAACAAAAACATATTATAATGGCTACTGTGGTAAAACATGTAACTATTCAAATTTATACAAATAATATATGTATGGTGGATTTATTTTTCAAAATGACGTACAATGATACTACCTACATTAGGTTTTACTAATATAATGAAAGGAAGTTTATTAATTAAAAACTCTATCTAAACCAGTTTGGGTGGCACTTATCTATTATGGAAATCATGATTCCCATCATGGTTACTGTCATAATGACCCTTATTCTGATTGTCACAAAATCTCAATTAAACTCTCTGGGCTTCTTTGGGAGAGTCTTTGAATATTATGATAAATCATAGTAGTCATTGTATTTGAAATTAAGTAAAATTTAGAAAACAAATAATCAGAAAGATAAATAGCTGACAAACGTCTCTCTGTTGTATACACCCCACTGTTCACAAAACATTCACAATATTATCACTGTAATCACCGATATAATTTATGTTAGCTATAAGTGTGTGGGGAAATGAGGCCCTAGTTTTACTCACTGCCTTACCATTTGAATTGTTCAAGTCTTCTCTAAAACATTAAACTGTTTTAATGTTTATTGTAGTACGATTAATATTACATTAACAAATTAAATGATTTCACAAGTATAAAATACATCTTTTTGTTAGCAAAATTTATGATGAACTTAACAGCATACAAGTAATTATTCTTAGTCACTAGATTTCCTTTTATAAAAATGCTTCTGTTCTCTCCTTCCAGCTATAGAGGACAAAAGGAGTCACCTGTGTTTTGTTAGAAAAATGGCTATTACTCATTGTCTGAAAGTGGGGAAAAGAAAATGAATGTGTGTTATATATATCAGAAAGAAAGAGGTACTTTAGGGCAGTGGTTCTCATCATCAGCTGCCCATTAGAATTACTTGGGGGGAGATTCTGAAACTCCCATCCCACAGGTGATACCCATTTTCCATTAAATTAGACTCTTTTGAGATATGGCCAGACACTGCTTAAAGCTCCCAGGATCAATTTTAATGTATAAACAAGGATAATATCTAGGAAAATAGGACAAGCAAGGTGAACATAAGAATTGTGACTTCCATCTTTTATTATCCATTATATCTTCAGTGGATCATATCACCAAGGGAAGCATTCAGCCACGGGACCGTTTGAACTTGAATTAATATTCTAATCTTAGAACAGGTACAACCCCCAATTGCTGGCCTGCGAGAGGAGTTAGCTAAGGTCAACCTAAAAGGACTCCTCCGTTGAGGACCTGATGCTCCGAGAAGATGAGAGTTACCCACTCCAGGCATCCCTGAGGTCATCTGCTCTGTAGGCTTCCAATCCATGTGTCTGTTGTTTCATCAATGAATGCTCAGGAGTAAGGATGGTCCTCACTCCATGCACTCCAGGAAACTCTGACACAGTCCATCTCAGCCTCTGAAGACAACCGTCACCGAAGAATGCCCAGAATTGTTTGAAAAAAGAAAATAGAAGCAAAACCCCTCTAATTTGTGTCAAGGTAAAATTCTGGTCAGCGATGACACTACCTAGATTTCTAACAACAGCAGTTAAAATATTCTGCCTTTGGTGTCTTGGTCTAAAGCCTTGACTATAATGTATTTTTTACTTGGACACAATGTATTTTTAATTTTCTCAGGTTCACTTCCCACTCTTTCCATGTCATTAATGTTTTCTCCATTTCAGTCTAGAAATCTACCCAGTATTCCATAAATGCAACATCTTTAAATAAGTATTTCTGCCCAGTAACCAAAAACTACTCCAAAATTTATAAATCCCACCATAGCCCTTTACTTGAGGTACTTTCAGAAGAAAATATGCCACTTCATTTCTTGGAAGGATGCATAGTATGGGATAAACAGAAAAGAAATGCTTTTTTAAGAGAGTATTATATTCTATTTTTACCAAGGACTGGGGACAAATGTAATCAATAAATGCATCAAATGAGCAGACTGTTTACATAATCCCAGAGCACAGATTGTAACCCAAGCCCTAACCCAAAAGTATAAAATATATTACTGTGACTTTGAGATAAGGCAAATTAATTGGAAACAGGATTTAAAAGTCTCACCTAGCAAGGAAATATAAACCTAGGCTTTGGTTGTGTTTTATTTCATTTTGGTTTGGTTTGGTTTGGTTTGGTTTAGTTTAAACCATGCAGCTTTAGGCAAAACTGTTAGGTTAGGCTCTCAAGTTTTCTTGCATGTTCCACGCAACATTTCTTGAAGGACATTTTTGTTTCATAGAAACACAAGTTATGGACCCGGAAAGCTCTGTTGAGTTCTACTGGCTCCACAGTCACAGGCATGTTATTTCACTGCTCTGAGCATCCCATTTGTGTGTGAAAAGGAGTTAACATCATACCCAATCTAAAGAGTTAATTTTAAGAATTAATGAAATAACAAATAAAATGCCTACTATTTAACCAACAGAAGCAGACTGAGCAGTTTATCATTGATAGTCATTATCACTTCCCATAAAATTGAGAGGTACTAAAAAAAAGAGTAGCCATTGTAGGAGCCAAATACTGAACTCTTAAATTATAAATGTGTTCCTAAAATATGTATTTAGCCCTGATGAATAGAAACCATTGAAGAAAAATAACTATGTATACATTACTTTTCCCTAAGCCAGTTTATTTAGAGGAGATATGGAACATATATGAGAATACCTATTGAACTAATACAAAAGAATTAATGACTGAAGGACTTATCCCAGCCTGAAGCGAGAAAATAAGACCCACAGAAATTTCCACCCAGAGCAGTACAGAGGCTAAAGGAAGAGATGCCTATTGAACAGAACATTGCCAGCCAGAGGACTAAAATATGAATGGAAGACATCTATGTGGCATAGACATAAATTAATCAGTATTGTCCCCAAAGAAGTGGGCAAGGTTCACCTAATTGGGCTATATCTTTGACCAAAGGTGATCCTAAAATTGCCAATTTGGCCCCAGATCACAGATTCAATCAAAGCCAACAAAAATAAACTACTATACTAGAAGCCAAAACATGGGAGCAATTCACACAGAAATAGCAAGGTACAAGTGACTTGGAGGGAAAAATGGTAAAATGGGGGGATGTCTTTAATTAGGGAGGGGCATAGGTCAATATAGGAAAGGGAAGGAAGAAAGTAAACAATAGTAAAAGTCACAACAAATCATATTGTTACTGATTAAATTAAAATTACATATAAATCTGTATGTATAATATACATGTGTAGTTTAAATGAAAATTTCCCCCTTAGGCTGACATTTCTTCTCACAAGAGCCATAGGCAATACAACAAAAATCCCAAAGCCAGGCATGGGAAGCCTCTTTTTGAGTTGTTGGTCAGGGTTGCTCAAGTGACTCCCAAATCATTATAGGTTGTCATCAATGCCCTTGGTCACCTCTCAGAGGTGGAAGGTGAGTCCCTGTAGCAGAAGACACCATGCCCTTTGTACACAGAGGCCAGGGCATCTGGTATGAAAACCTCCTCCTTGAGGACTAGCTTTCATGGTACCAGAAAATGCCATTCAATCTTCCAAGGGTAGGAAGCAACCAATAGTCCTGCCCACCTATGAAGCCTATGAATTACAATTACCACCATGGCATCATTACCCTAAGAGTATGACAGTGGTGTGCATATCTTGGAGGCAACCAATGGTTCTCTGATTGGACGTAATGCTTTCTTAACATAAAGAAAATCAGGCTTGGTACTGAAACTAGCCAACTACTGGGGCTCTAAAAGATCATGAGTCTTGGGGAACCTACAGCTGCCTCATGACCAAGTCGTCATAATTCCTGACTTAATTCTAAATATTATTCTTATACTCACAGATAAATGAAGCTCTCACCCTCCTCAAAGGAACTTTTCTTCGCAACAGACAGAGACCATTACAGAACACCACAACTGGTCAAAAATGCAGATATCAAGCCATCATGTGGTGCTCAACCCCAAATGATACCTCTCCAACACAACTCTCGAACAAGCTTAGGAAACACTGTGAAAGAGGAGAGAGGAAAAAAAGTGGTGAGAGTCAGAGAAACAGGAAGTTCTTTGTGAGATTGTGTCTCTTAGAAATGACAAAAAAAGCTATACCCATGAAGTCTCAAAATCATGTCTACTTAAACAAGAAGTGAACAAAGATCAATAGCCATGCTAACATGAAAGGGGGAAATCTCCCAGGACCCCACCCCTAGGCAAAGAACTAAGGAATGCTAAGAGCTCTTGAATATGTTATCTAACATCAATATCTGAAATCCTACATACATACAAGTTACATTATAGGGACTGAGCAGGTTGTATTTATAGATTTAAGAATATATAATAATATATATATACATGTATATAACAATTAAAGAAAAAGAGGCCATGAATTTGAGGAAAAGCAAAGGGTGTACACAGGAGAGGTTAGAGGGAGAGAAGGGAAGGGGAAATTATATAAATATATTTTAATTAAACAAATAAACACTAAAGCATAAAAATAAACAATAACAAGAAAAACGAGGTAAAGAGAAAAGATGCCATGTGGCTGATTATATCAGCCAGCCCTCTCAACATCAATTAAAATTTACTAGTCCATTTCTTTTAAGACAGCAGCCTGGAAGCCAAGGACATTTTTATGAAGGGAAGTTCTACTGAATAAACATTTACCATACATGAGTATATTTCTTTTGCAATTAATTATTCTATAAGAGGGATGAATTTAAAGGATTTGGAAGAATACCAAGATGTGTTCAAATGATCTTATACCATATGACTCTGTACCATATGTGATTGAACTTAATTAAACAGGTTTTTTTTAAAGGATGCCACTGTTTGCCTCCAGGGTAGATATAACCCTCAGAGCCTAGACATTCAAATACTGGAAATGAAGTCATAAAAGTAGTTCAGCCATACGCAAATGTAATATCTTTTTAAAGACATAGACCTGAGAGAAGGGATTATCTGTTCATACAGTGAGGGTAAACAGTCCCCTCTGTGCCCAACAGATGGAGGCTTTGAGTCTAGGGGAGAGAAAGCAGAGGAAACTAAAGATGCAGAGCTTAATGTGACCATGTGGACCATGTCTTAAAAGTCTCCCATAGTTATTGTGGGCCCGGAGCTCTTTATTACAGGTATGGGAAAATGCAGAATCATCTAAGGATACAATTTCTTAGCCCATATTATTATTAATAAGTGTCTTTTATTTTTAATATGGGGGGCTAACTTTATAAGAAAGGAATTAATAATATCTGTTCTCTCTGTTCTCAATAATTTATTCTTATCCTCTTAATATTTTATCTTTGTAAAGATATGCTTTATTTTAAAAAGTTTTATGCTTAAAAAAACTATAAAATCCAGATTTGATAAGAATTTTCAAGCCCCAAATGAATATCAGATTCTCAGTGGGGGCCAGGCACTGTACCTCACCTGTTGCATGGATTGTCAGTCTGTCTTCCCAACTATCCCATCATCTGCCAATATATATATCTTCCGTCTGTACAGAAGAGAATACTGAAGCATGGAAAGGATTAGTAATAGAAGCAAGCAGGAATGAGCAGAGGAGGAAACAAGGCTGTCTCGGGTCCTTCCGTCTTTCTTCCATCCCCTTTATCACCGTGGTGCACTTCCTTAGCACGTATCCATGCTTCAGACCTAAAATTCTGATGCGATGTAAGTTAGGAACTTGTAAGGATTTGATGCCAGGGAGATGGCTCAGATGGTTAAGGCACTTACCACCAAGCCTGATGACCTGAGTTGGAACCCAGGGATTCCATAGTGGAGGAAGAGAATAGACTCCCACAAAAATGCCCTCTGAATTCTACATGTGCACCATGACATATGTATGGACATACACACACACACAGAGACAGACACAATGTAAGTAAAGTCAACAAAATTTTGTTTAAGAAAGAAGGTTTTATAGGGAAATATTTTCTCTTCAAAGCAATGAATAATTTCTTTCTCCTCAAATGTCTAGCTATCGAGCAAATAAATTGTTAGCATGTGTCATCAATATCCACAATATCCATTTACAATTGTAGGCATCAATATGTTGCTTAATACTCACAACTCAAACAACATAGTCTGATATTACAGCGAGTCAGTAAGGAAGTATTCTGAAGAGTGCGGTTTAACTTCTCTCCAGCAGGCTTCAGGGCTAGACTGTAATTCAGACATCCACCCCAGGCTGGATCACTCACAGAAAGTTTCTATGGGAACAGTGCATTCTCCATTGGAAAACCAGGTTGTCTTTCTTTCAAATGGGGTGTGTGTGTAGTCTGCATGATAGTTGCATATATATGTGTGTATGTATGTATGTATATGGAGAGAGATATATACATATATATGGGAAAGCAATTTTCTGATCCTTTTGAAAAACACAGATATGGTGGTGATGGAGAAAATTCCAAAGATGGAGGAAGCCATCTTTGAGTGAGTTATCAGTTGCTTTGCAGAAGCATCTTTTGAACCTAACAAAGCTGGAACAGGATCTTGGTCTTTTGTCCCCTAGCTGTGGGGCTGTACAAGCCATTTAATCTCTGTCTAGTTTCTCCATTGTTAAAAAGCATATCACAAAAAAGGTATGAGCAAGTATTTCCAATGTGTTTGTGACATAGTTGTCTTTTCCAAAAAAAGTTAGTGTTTTAGTTTCTTTTAACATTTTCCATATGACTTTTGACAACCCCACCCCAGCTAATGCTGCTGTATACGTGGTTCATCCCCTTGGAAGACAGAGACTAAAGAAAATTCAACTTCTAATGCAGTCACAGTTGAGTGGATAAAAACAATCAGAAACCAAGAAACAAGAAATAATGTGCCGGCATCGAGATCAGCAGTGAGTGGAGGAGGAATGGGCTGGAGGCAAGACCTCAAGGGAGGCAGACAGAGGACCAGAGTGAGCGTGCCAGGGGTAAGGAGTGCAGTGGGCTTGTGGGTGCTTAGACAGATAGACAGACAGACAGACAGACAGATAGATGATAGACAGACAGACAGACAGACAGATAGACAGACAGACAGATAGACAGATAGACAGACAGATAGATAGATAGACAGACAGACAGATAGATAATAGACAGACAGACAGATAGATAGAGACATAGAGACATGGAGACAGACATATATATATATATTGTTATTGTATATATATATCAATAACAAGTTGGGTTTCTTAAAAATACACATTTGCAATATTAGGAATCAAACTCCAGTCCACGAGCATGTTAGATGGGGCTCTATTCTTTTCTTACACTTTCTCAGCTACCTCCAACAACCCCATAAGCAAAGTGTAAAAGTCGTTCCTGCTTTTCAGTCATGGACCAGCAGGGGTAGAGAGTGGCATCAGTGTTTTATAAGTATAAATATCAAAAAGCAGGGGTGGTAATATGGTAATACCACGATTAGAGAAGCTGGTGATTGGCTAAGACCCTGTCTGTCAGTCTTATGAGTAGTGGAAAGGGGGGGGGGCTCATTTAACCGGAAAGTCTTCTGTTCTCGCACTCTCCCCATCTCTTTTTCCTGGTCCAGCGCAATCCAGGAGGGGAGCAGACACTCACAAGAGGCCGCTGGACAAACAGGGCCTGCCCAGTTTCAGTGCAGACCATATTAAATAGGAGAACAAATTCAAACACACGGGGCCGACGATACTGAGGGATGCAAAGCAGCCTGCTTTATGTTATCACGCTGAAAGACTAATATTACCCATTCATCAGGAAACAAAAGCTAGGGTGAGTGAGCAAACCAGTCAACCCTTAGAAATCCTGACCTTCCAGGAGAGAGTTACATATGTCAACATTGACTCAGGAGGGCTGCGTGCTAGTCAAAGAAAGACTCACTTGACTCTCACCAACGTAGAACATCAGTTTCTGTGTGTTTGGAATCATGATCTTGCTTGATATAAATGAAAATTTTTGCCACTTTTGAGAAATGAAGGGTATCTGTGCATATGTACACTTATAAAAATAAATAAGGCACATTCATTTTTTGGCATGCCAGATAAGACTCTTTAGGTTGAGATAAAAATGAAAAGAGGTTTATTAGTTCATATAACTGAGATAGGGCTGGATCCAGCAGTGACCTAAGTGGGAGCTCACATTATGTTACCAGGCCATGCTTTTCTCTCTGCCAGATCTCTCTTCCATTTTGACAGGACTGATGAGGTGATCCAGTGTTTGCCTGCAAGCATGAGAAACTGAGTTTAGTCAGATCAGTGAGCTCCAGATTCAGTGAATGACACTGTCTCAAAAAGTATATATATATATATATATATATATATAGTGGAGAAGTGAGGAGTGGTTAAGGAGTCCTCACTTCATTCATTGTCAGCCTCTGAAAACACACACACACACAAACCTGCGAGCATACTCACATGCACACAACACCTCCATACACACACACACACACACACACACACACACACACACACACACAAACCTGCGTGCATACTCACACACACACACATCACCTCCATACACACACACACACACACACACACACACACACACACACACACGATGACTTCAGCCCCTTCCACCCTCACATCTCTACCTTTTATGTAATGAAAAGAGCAAGCTTGTCTCCAACTGCACAAACTCGAAGTTCCAATATACAGTTCAAGTGGGACATTTGAACTCTGCCTCCCTGCAGAAGCCAGCCATCATGGACAGAGAAGCGCAAGGTGGTGTGCGCTCCAGGAAGGGAAAGGCAAACAAAGCGTGCTCATCAGTCTTGCCTATAAACTATTGCTCAAGAGGTCTCCAAACAGCAAAATGAAGTCAGGCTGGTATTAGACAAGAGAGACACTGATTTATGGAAATTCCTTACTTTAGCAGAAAGCTGTGTTTTAAAATGCCATTGTTCTTGTTGGCTCAAATTTCACCTTTTCTTAACTTCCTTCCTCCAATTATATGTTTTAAGAATCTGCTGTGGTTGGGGTATGAAATGACCCAAAGGCTCATACACTGGGGGATTGGTTCCCAATGTGATGCTCAGGGAGGGAAGCTATTAGAATTGATTGGATTATGAGAGCTCAAAGCTAATCAGTGGATTAATTGATGGAGTCGTGATTTGATGGCATGATTAAGAGATGTCGGGAACTAGAAGGTGGGGCCTCGGTGGAGGAAGTTCCTCACTGAGGCTGCGCCCTTGTCCCTGGCCCGTCTCCTGTCCACCTTGTTTCCTGTCCACCTTGAAGAAAACCAACTTTCCTGGCACACGCCCCTTCTGCCGTGATGTTTTGCCCTACCATCCAGCTAAGCATGCACTAAAACCTAGGAGCCAGAATAAATCTTACACATTTGAAAAAACACATAAACTTAAGCTGCACACGGGTAGCACATGCATTTAATCCCAGCACTCGGGAGACAGAGGCAGGAGGATCTCTGTGAGTTTGGGGCCAGCCTGGACTATAAAGCGAGTCCCAGCACAGCTAGGACTACACAGAGAAACCCTGTCTCAAAAAAACAAAACGAAAAAGTACATAGACTTTAAAAGCATATACTGTTCACCAGGGGAAACACAATGTTTCTGAGTATTTACCTTGTGCCCGTAGTCTTTTGCAGTCTTTGTTGATCGGAACAGCTTGTAGCATTTGTTGGCCCCTCGTATCTTGGACTATCACTTGTATATATGAAGACATATGGCACTCTGGTACAATGTTGACTTGATGATGAAGACTCCTTGATTTACTATGATTTTAAACAGAATGACCACACATACATGTTACATAGCTTGCTTCAGATTTATGATATATGACATACCTCTTCCAGTTCTGACTGCATTAAAACATGCAGCTTGCAATGTCCCTGCTCAGAGCCATCTTCTGTTGCATACTATTGCCCCACCCTACCCATCCTACCACAGATTTAGTCTTAATCCCTTATTCACTTAGCTTTTCCAGGATGTCCTCTCCCCAGGAGGGGCTCATTGTAACAATATTACGTGAGTCCTTGATATTGATATTGTTGCAGATGTTATTGCCATCTGCAAAGTCAGTTTTAGTGAATATGAAAACCTTAGCTCAGACATTCTTCTAAATATCTTCATGACGCTGCTCAATTTTATTCTGGAATAACATGTTGCTGTTGGAGGTTTTGAAGGAATATAATTTTAATTTCCATATGAACCAGATTATTGCTTTTAGATGCCCAAAATGTTTTTAAAAAATGGTATCAAGATGTAAAGGAAAAAAAAATAGGCAATTGGTGTCAGGCATTGGATGGTATAGAAAATAAGGGACTTCAGAGTGCTCTTCTCCAAATGAGACATTTCTATGACACCCGCTCCTCCCAAGGTTCGTAGGTCATCTTAGGAGAGGGGGTAGAAAGATTGCAAGAGCCAGAGGCATGGAAGACTACAGAAAACCCATGGTCTACAGAAAACAAGAAGGCAGTTGCACATAAGGATTCCCAGAGGCTATAAAAGCATGCACAAGATGTGTACAAGACCAAGGCAGACAAAATCCAAGTATGGAAAGGGGACAAGAACATGACACATTACCACAAGATGAGTTGCTGTTGGTGACTGATGGCTGTTTGGATAAGGAGAGTCTTTTTTCTCCAGGGATGTGTCCCTTGAGAGGCTACCCATGCTCCAGTAGACAGCCTTATACACAAGCACATACAGACAGCACTAAGTGGACTTGATGGATTTAAAAAAAAACCATGAAATTGGTAGAGAATAAAAGTTGGAGTTATAGGGAGGAATTGGAGAGAATATGGGTGGCGTTTATCAAATTTCATGTATACTTGAAATTCTTAAATAATAAATGTTTGAAAATAGAGAAATCAAAGAACCAAGGAATTTTTTAAATAGTGAAAAGCAGAGAAAGAAAATTTATTCAATGTGTCCATATTGGTAAGGGGGACATAGACCACAAGTCTAACCTTTGGGTCCTAACATAAGAGTAAGGTTTATGGGGCTGGAGAGGTGGCTCAGCAGTTAAGAGCTCTGGCTGCTCTCCCAGAGGACCTGGGTTCAATTCCCAGCACCCACATGACAGCTCACAACTTTTTCTAACTCCAGTTCCAGGGGATCTGACACCTTCATACCAACACAAATAAAATAAAGTTAAATAATTTTTTTAAAAAAAGAGTAAGGTTTTCATAGAAGCTAAGACATATGTGCAACTAAGCAGTTCATAAAAGGTAGGGTCCCAGCCCAGCGTGGACTGAGCTCCAAGTCTCTTTTTTTTGCAAGGTCATCTGACCACTGTTAATCTTTCTCCATGAGACAAGGTCTTCGTTTGGTTGTAGCTTCTTCCTCTGGCTATAGATTCTTCCTCTGCCTGTAGATTCCTCCTCTGGCTATACCTTTAAGCCTCCGTCTTATGGTATAATATGCCTGTGTCTGAAACCAATAGCATAAACGGAAAACAAGTAGAATCTGGGGTTACCATGTCCAAGAACATTCTCTCCATAACCTCTTGGCTTAGAGTTACTTTAGGAAGGGCTGTCACAAGCAACTCCATCTTTTTAGTCTGAAACGGTCTCAGAAGCCTAGGCTAACCACAAACTTAGTTCTCCTCAATTCATCTATAAGCTCTACATAATTTCTATTCAAACCCTACCAATAAGCTGATCCCAAAACTTACATAAGAGATCAACAGACCAAGAAATTTTATTTTTAGCTGGGTGGGATCCTCACCATACAAGACTCATTGCTGTAATAACTAAGAATGTGGCCTTGGTACAGGAACAGGTGAATAGATCAACTGACTAGTTAGTACACACAACCCAGAAACAGTACCACACACCTGAACGTTTGAACCCTAAGTTATAATTGTTTCCTGGAACTTTGTTTTAGAGTCTGAAATCAGTATTTTTTCAGGGCTCAGGTTTCACTGTTCTTAGACTCTGAGCTGGGACTGGATCATAACAGCTGTTCTCATGGAGTTAGTTTGTGGTCTTGCCTTTGTACATATAAAATAGCATAAATTTGGGGGGTTTAATTTTTATACAGGCTTTTCTTTAACTATATATTATGATAGAATGGGTAAAAATGACAAAGCAGATAGGAAGTGTCAATTGTAGAGTTATCTTTCTTTTGTCAACAATCTCTCATCCTGAGAGATGTCTCTGTTGTCACATAAGTACAAAATGTGCATGGAAACAAAAACATGGCAAAAATTCACATATACCCGTATCTTAAAAATAGATTAATAATAATAATAATAATAATAATAATAATAATAATAATAATAATAGCAGCAGCTGCTGGAACCTGTCCTGCGATTCAGAATCACATAATTTATAGCAGCTAAATCTAAAAACAGTTACATAGGCAGGTGCAGTTACCACCCTTGTTTTATGGTCAGGCAGTGAGGTTTAGAGAAGACGAAGATGAGTTAAATGTAAGATGGAGCTCAGACACACATCTATGTCTATCAGACTGCAAGACCTGGGGTCAGTTACTTACCGCTCTCACTAGCTCTCTATGAAATGTTTCTCTTGCCCTGAACTGACACCTTGTCAGCCTTCAGAGTAAAGAGAACATAATGAATTCATGAAAAGCAACCAGTCATGGCTTTTTGAAAACAACCTTTTGGATTTAATCAGCTTTACTTTTAGGGGGAAATCAGTTTATTAGCAAGAAATGTGCAGGGGAGAAGCAGGCACTTTCAGGAAACAAACCGATTTTAAAAGTGTGCAAACTTGGAGAGCCTTGTCTCCTGAAACAGGAATAACGGCACCCTGTGTATGGACTCGGCCCTGCATTGTTGACACACGAAGAAGCTCTTTTTAATTAACTGGCTAGGAACTTAATATCTTCACATATGCAAGGCAAGTCGACTAGCCCAGGCAACCAGATACAGCAAGCTTTGTCTATTAGTTCTGCTGCTTGGCTTGCCAGGGAGCCTCCTAAGTCAAGGGCTTTAAGGCTAGGTCTTAAGTAATGGTTTTGTACTCAAGTGTTCCCTGGGAAAATTAGGATATGCTGAGCATTGGCAAAAAGTACAAAGTGACCTGACAAATTAAAGATCCACAATAAGAAGAATAAACCTAAGAAAGTCAGATTAAAATATTCAAAAGATTAATTTGCAGAACAGCATGTGACCCTCCCTGAATGAGAGATCTTTGGAGCTTTGGCAAAGTATGCAACTAGAATTAAACACACCATCCATAAGCATTATCTGCTTCTGCATAGCTTGTTCCTAAGCCGTGGCTAATAATCAGAAATGTGGTTTTTGTATCTTGGGTCACATTTTAAAGGCATATTTTCCATCTTAAGGTGAGTACCACATTCTGGTTATATATATATTGTGAGCTTCTTAATGGTCCCCTGAACAGTCAGTCACCTTAACAAAATTAAGACGAGTTATCCTGAAAATACAATATTATTTCTTTTTTATCTTTATATTGATAGTTTACATTTCAGATAAGTGTAAAACTGCCCTTCTAATATTTTTAGATGTATTATACACATCTTTAATTTTTTGTCCCTCTATTGTGCCCTTTCATCTGCGTTCACTTATGTCTACTTATGAGATTATAAGTATCTTAAAGTCAATTACTATAATTCCTATGTATTTAAAAATTCCCACACCAGAATTCATGTACAGATTTTCATGAAAAAGTTCTAAAGGCAAGCATTATTCCCTGTTTATATTGCTGTGGTCCATTTAACTTGTTATTATTTATTTATTTATTTATTTATTTATTTATTTATTTATTTATTTATTTTGGTTTTTCGAGGCAGGGTTTCTCTGCGTAGCTTTGCGCCTTTCCTGGAGCTCACTTGGTAGTCCAGGCTGGCCTCGAACTCACAGAGATCCGCCTGCCTCTGCCTCCCAAGTGCTGGGATTAAAGGCGTGCGCCACCACGCCCGGCCTTATTTTGTTTTTTTGAGATAAGATTTTTCTATGTAGCCTTGGCTGTCCTGGAACTCACTCTGTAGACCAGGCTGGCCTTGAACTCACAGAGATTCACCTGTCTCTGCCTCCTGAGTGTTGGGATTAAAGGCCTGTACCACCACTGCCTGGCTATTCAACTTATTACCCAAAAAAGGTGCTCATTAGATTATTCTTTGAGTGACATATACTTTGTATACTAAATATTATAACATCCAATTTCTTGTCACTTAAGAAATATTTATTAAGTCACAATAGGACTAAGTCTCTCAGAGAGACCAGAATGGAGGACAGGGACAATAAAGGCTGTCTACCTGAACCTCAGCTAGGAGTAACCATTGTGGATCCCTGATAGAAAGTGGTTCTTCAGGTCAGTGGGAGTCACAAAGGAATGGGGATAGACTAGAAGGAAAGGCTAAAGGGGGCAACAGGAAAAATCTAGAAAAAGCCCCAACCAGACACCATATGCCACCAAGTAAAAACCTTCAGTGCCAGGAATAGGTTATAGCTTGTTGACTTGTGGCCACAGGGGTCCCCATAGACCATACCCAAACATCACAGGCTGTTCTCAAGGCTATTGGTTCTCTACAACCTGCTAATAAGGCCCTGTGGCTGAAGACACCACTTACGTATGTCATCAAACACGTATAATTTGAGCTGGTGCCTAATTAGAAGCTTCACCCCTACCGACGAGCATCCACAGGACCAGAAAGCACTCTGCATACTACTAGAGGAAAAGATAACCATCAATATTCCCCACATACAAATACTACTACCCACAATAGCGACCTGTCTGAAAGACACACTAGCTCAACAGTGGCATAAATGCATGGGAATAGCCAAACATTATTTGTTATTAGATTTAAGGTCCACTGCATGAGATGTAACCCACACCTAATACCAATAAGTGGCCAAGATAGGACATGTTCCCAGGGAAACTTAATACTATTAATCTGCTAAAGGAACATATCAATAAAATGATTCCTAATGACATACTGTTATTCCTGTAGATCAGTGTGTTGCTCTACCCTCATCAAAGAAGCTTATTTCAAAAGATGAGAATTAACACAGAGATCACTATTGGACAAGTGCCGGGAATGAGAGTTTGGAGCACTCTGTCTAAATGGGACGTAGTCCTCACACTCCATCCCTAAAGGCTCGGGAATCTATGCAGAAGAAGGGACAGAAAGATTGTAAGAGCCAGAGGTGATGGATGAGTCCAAGGAAACAGTGTCTTCTAGAAACAATAGGACCAATGCACACATGAACTCAAAGAGACTGTGGCAGCATGCACAGGATGTGCGCAGATTCAGGCCAGGTGAATCCAAGCACTGAAAAGAGAAGAAGACACAGGGTCCCACCTCTAACCAAGGAGCTATTTGCAATAGATGCCTGCTGAGAAAGGGAAAATCAAGTTTCTCCAGAGCAGTGTCACTGGGTCTATCAACCACACCACCCCAGGGCAGGCCCACAGCAAGTAGTAATTGGCCAACACAACCTGGACTCCATAGGTTTGGGCTTTTATTTTTGTGAGCTTTTGACTTCGTTTTGTTTTGACTTGGATTTTTTTCATTTTTTTTGTTCATTTTACTTTATTTCTGTTTTTGCTTTGAGAAAGAAGGGGAAATTGGATGGATAAGGACGTGGGGAGGAGTCGAGGGAGAGGAAAGTCTATGATCAAAATATAGTATGAAAAAAATTTTAAAAAGAAATATTGCTGGGCAGCGGTGGCGCACACCTTTAATCCCAGCACTCAGGAGGCAGAGGCAGGTGGATCTCTGTGAGTTCAAGGCAGCCTGCTCTACAGAGCGAGATCCAGGACAGGCTCCAAAACTACACAGAGAAACTCATCTTGAAAAAAAAAAACAAAACAATATATAAAAAAGAAATATTTAGCCGGGCGGTGGCGGCGGCGGCGCACGCCTTTAATCCCAGCACTCGGGAGGCAGAGCCAGGTGGATCTCTGTGAGTTCGAGGCCAGCCTGGACTACCAAGTGAGTCCCAGGAAAGGCGCAAAGCTACACAGAGAAACCCTGTCTCGAAAAACCAAAAAAAAAAAAAAAAAAACGAAATATTTATTAAGCTATACAATTTCAAATAAATATATTTCTTATGAAATATTTTTTCATAAAATTATGAAGAATAAGAACACAGAATTTTAAAGCAAAAAGGAGATATGGAGGACTCTAGTTTAACACACCTACTTCAGAGAGGAGGAGATTTTGCAAGGATCTTCAAAAGTGAAAGAAAAATAGCTGGCTAGTGGTAGAATTAGAATTAATACCCAGATCTAATGACTGCTGCCAAAGCATTCATACTTATGAGTTAATTGAAAGTGTTTTCAAAATATGTTTATGAATAAGAAAATCTTATGAGTTTGTCATTTACTGTACAATAAAGCTACTTTAATAAATGTGCACTTAAAATGTTTATAATCACAGTCAAGAAACTTAGCATTTGTACCCTTTAATTCATCAACTTTACTGCGGGGGATTTCTAGAAACAATAAGAGATGTGTACCAAGATCTGTGAATAAGACTGTTTATTGAAGGTTTGTTATCCAAATACTCAATCAGACATTATGATACAGCTACATGATAGAAGACCAGGCCTTTTTGAAGGATGTGTAATCAGACATCAAAATATACATGGCATGATATTAAGGATTCACAAGGCATATTTGATGCAATCCAATTCAACTTTTGAAAAGTGAAATTGCAGGAGTGCTTTAATGTGATTTTTAATTAGGAAAATAAAACTTTAACTCATTCTTTCTGAATAATGAGATTACTAGGTATCATGGTTTTTTGATATATATATTCTGCTACCCAGTCATAAAAAAGCATGAATGAATATGTAGTAGAAGAACGTTGTCTTGAAACTATACCTTTTGTTCCAAGTACACCTAGCAAAGAGCCAAGCTAAACAGCTACTCAGTGGGTTTAATTAACGTTGGTTGTATGAGCATGGGTAGGTTATCTGTTAGAGCCTGGACAACTTGCCAGTGGCTACACCACTAAAGAAAATTATACTCCCTCCACAGTCTGGCACAGTCGTTCCTCTGTAAGCATTCACTAGATAATTGACTAGTGATTTTTATTAGTAACTTTAATTCTATTATTCACCCATACTGTGACTGCAAAGGCAGTCAAATTTAACATAATTTCCTTTGATAATTTCATTCATATATATGATTTATGCACATATAGCATAATACATTACATATATTTAAAATGGATTGTGACCATGGTCACCCCCCATTACTGTACCTTAGTCCTCTTCCACCCCTGCTGACCCCTTTCTACTTTCTAACTAGTTTCCCCTCTACTTTCTTGTCTTTTGCTGTTGTTTCTGACCCACTGAATTTAATTAAATTGCTTGTGTGAGCATGGGTAGGTTATTACTAAAGCAGAGACAACTTACCAAGGGCTATACTGCTGGAGAAAATCACACCTCCCTCCACTGGCAGCAATTAAGTGCCAACAGCTCCTCGGGAAGGGTAGAGCCTCTGAGCACCTCTGTGATCCATGATGGAACAGCAAAGGGCCCAATCGCACACAGCTATCCACAGCTGCTGTTTATCCATGATATCCACAACCATGCTACATCCAGAAGGCAGTGTAGTAGCACTCCTCTGCATTCTCCAGTTCTTATGCCCTTTTCTGGCCCCTCTTCCACAATATTCCCTGGGCTTTGGGGTGAGAGGACCATTGATGTAGATTTCCTATTTAGGGCTGAACACTTAACAGTTATTTTTTTTCCTCAGCACTTTGACCAATTATAAATCTCTGCATTCACCACTGCCCATTGTAAAAAGGCGTGTTTCTGCCTAAGGCTAAGAGAAGCACTGGTCTGTGAATAATATAAACATGAATATTTATTTATAGGTAGTTTAACTATATCTTGCTAATGAATTTTAAATGATATTTTAATTATTTAGTTAATTGAGAATTCATACAGTGTGTTTTGATCATATTTCATGCTCTCATCTCCTAACTCCTTCCAGATCTACCCCTACTTCCCCCATCTACCTAACTTCAAGTTCTATTTTTTCTTTTGTTTAATACCCATAAAGTTCAATTCGTGTTAATCAACTGCTCCTAAGTGCAGAGCCTTGCCTACTCTGGAGTGTATTCAGCCTCCCAGGGCCCACACTCAAAGAGAACTGACTACCTCTCCCAGCAGCTAACAAATGCCAATAGCTCCTTAGCTAGGATGGGATTCATGACCACCTCCTCACCGCCACACTAGGATGTTTTCAGGTCTTTTAGATGTTGTCACAACCACCATGGTTTCATATGTGCAAGTGCCTTGCTGTGTCCAGAAAACACTGTGTCCTTAAAGTCACCCATCACATCTGGCTCTCACAGTCTTTCTGCCCCCTTTCCCACAACAATCCCTGAACCTTGGGAGGAAGGATTTTGGTAAAGAAGATCATTTAAGGATGAGAACTCCCCAGTCTCTTCTCCCCTGCACATTCACAAGTTGTGGGACTCTGTGTTAACTGTTTTCTTCTTTGATGAGGGTTGAGAAGTACACTGATCTATGGGGATAGTAACAAATCATTAGGAATTTTTAATAGCATGCCACATATTCAAATCAGCTTTGATAATAAATTCCTTCAGCCTGCATTTCCTCACCACAATCCTCAACTTTTCATGTTATTTTATCTTTTAGCTCCAGTGATTAGATGAAAGACCTAAATTTATAGGTAAGGTTAATATTGTGTGTCAGCACTACTGGGTTAAGAGGTAGATGGACAGCTGGTAAAGCATTGTTTCTGGGTATATCCATGAAGATGTTTCCAAAGAGGACTGGATGGAAAGATGGGCTCTCAACACGATGGGTTCACCCAGTGGCTAGAACCCCAGAGAGGATCAAAGAGACAGAAGGGCAAATCTGGATCTTGCTGTGGGATGTTCTGTATGTCCTGTGGGAGCCCTTCTTGGGTTCTTTGTGGCGTTACCCAGCAGGTCCGCATAGAGGATGATTAGGACCATGGGCCTGAGTGCAGGTGTCTGAGATGGTCTGCACTTGGCTGTGCTGGGGGATGGTCTGTATGTCAAGTTGTTCTGATTGATCAATAAATAAAACCTGATCGGCTGTGGCTAGGCAGGAAGGATAGGCGGGACTAACAGAGAGGAGAAATAAAAGGACAGGAAGGCAGAAGGACTGGCTGCAGCCGCCGCCATGACCAGCAGCATGTGAAGATGCCGGTGGGCCACCAGCCATGTGGCAAGGTATAGATTTATGGAAATGGACTAATTTAAGCTATAAGCACAGTTAGCAAGAAGCCTGCCACGGCCATACAGTTTGTAAGCAATATAAGTCTCTGTGTTTACTTGGTTGGGTCTGAGCGGCTGTGGGACTGGCGGGTGACAAAGAATTGTCCTGACTGTGGGCAAGGCGGAAAACTCTAGCTACAGGATCTCTAATGGAGCTAACATATTTTTTCTCCTGCCTGTGAATAGGACTCTGGGCTCTCTCTGGCTCTTGATTCTAAAATTTATACCAGTGTGCCCTTTTGCAGGAATCTTAGGCCTTTAGCCTTGGACTAAGAGTCACACCATTGGCCTCCACGGTTTGGAGGCTTTAAGACTTGGGCAGGCATGTGTGGGTTTCTGTGGTTCCCTAACTTGCAGATGTCCTATTGTGGTACTTCCAGGGGCTGGCTTCCACAATAAATACACCTTCCTTTCTCGTCTATCTATCTATCTATCATTATAGATAGATAGATAGATAGATAGATAGATAGATAGATAGATAGATAGATAGATAGATAGATAGATAGATAGATGTATTGGTTCTGTCTTTGTGGAGGACTCAAATAAATAGAAAACTAATAAAAGAAAAATAAAAATAGTTATGTTTAACTTCAAAATTAAAGTCTAAACCTAAATCATATTCTATTCACATACACTTGTATTTGGGTGGATAATCTTCATCTCTTCTGATTTGCCCTTCTCTGTCTTTATTGTCTATGATTCTTAGTTATCTATGCTCTCAGAGTATATGGTCTTTGGTAACATTGTCACTATCATAGTTGATGTTACTATAGTAAATCAATATAGACTGATAGCTTATAAATGATGGGATTTTCTTCTTACAGTTCTAGAAGCTGGAAGTTCAAGATCATGGTAAGAGTGAATTCACATCCTGATGAGTGCCCCTCTGAGATATAGACCACCACATTCTCACTGTATCCTCCTATGGTGGGGAAAGATCAATGGTGTGTTTTGGGTCTCTTTTATAAAGGCAGGTATCTCACTAATGCGGGTCACTCCCTCAGACCAAATTACATGACAAAGTCCACACCTCTTAATATTGTCTTATTATGAATTCAACATATAATTTTCAACAATTCTCACACTATATGCATTCTTTATTAAGTTTGATTTCTTTCCTCAAGTGCCCTGTATGTGTCCAGCCACTATGCTAAGGGACAGAACCACATTAATAACTTTTACTAATCATATTCCTTAGCTGATAACCTTCTGTTGAAATGGTGAGTTGGCGACTTTGTGTGTTCAATTCTATGTCATTGTAATAGAATAAGGATTGTATAATAAAAGAAAATATTTCAATAGTGACGTAAAAATAATAAAATAGTCTCACAACCAATATCTTATTTGATGTTCAAAAAAAAAAAACCATGGGGTAAGAGGAGTTAGCACTAATGTCATGATAAAATGACAGAGCCAAGATGAAAACCTCATGACATTATCAGATTTGTTCCAAGGATATGTAGAAACTGAGACTTGCCAGGGAATGGACCCAAGAAATATCAAGGAGAGAGAAAATCAGGCACAAGCATCTGGTGCAGGAAAACCAGTCCACACCCAGTGCCATCTTTGCTGTGGAAAATCCTTCAATTTGCTTGGTTTTCTTAGGCCTATATAGACTATAAAGAACTACGACAACCCTGCCTGGATATTTCCCCTTCCCATTCTGTCAGTCAAGATCACCTTTCACATTCATCTTCAAAACACACCTTTTTTCAAAACATGGCCTGTTGTGGGAAAACAATCCTCACAGTATACCTAAAGAGGAGGACTGGACAGTCTTAAAAAGCAAAGACTGTGATTTCTGCTCAAACAGGTTTCTGATGTCATCTGATATGGGACCTGTACCCCTTCGAAACAGGCAATATGCCTTCTTTTTATAAACCTTGGCAAATGTTTCCAAAAACATTAAATAAGTATGTGTACCAATGATCCCTTTAATATCAAATCTTGATAACGCATCAGAAAAAAAAATACATCTTTATTTGTAAATGCCACCAACATTCTGAAAGTTGATTAACTAAAATGGAAGAGAAAGTCACATAGAGCAAACTCTGCAAGATTGGTTGCATCCTTGTGTATCTTCATGCAAGTGGCCAGCGTGCACTGTCTGGCTAGTGGCTATCACTGTGGGAAAGTGTGCTGAGCACTGTGTTACCAGAGACACCATGACTGGAGACCATCTATGGGGTTATCTGGTCTGATCAGGACATTCTCTGGGTTTTTCTTTTGATGGTTAAAGTAGCAATCTTGGTATCCCCCATGGCTTTCAAAGTCTGAAGGCATGGGTTGTAGTGGGGGAAGCAAATCAAAGGAGTGCCAATTTGGTCACATCCAAAAGCAAGCACTGCCCACCTGAGTCCATTCAAGATCTAAGGATGAACAAGAGCTAAAAACCAGGCAGATGGTGACCAGGCTAACCTTGGATGTTTCTTGCTTAATTTGACTATTTAAACTTTTTAATTGGGTTCTTTTCTGTTCTACACCTTTAAAAAAAACATAGATTATTTTTAGACAAAATAAATAACATATTTTGTGAGCAGGTGGGGAGCTAAAAAATTCCAGTCACCAGGTGTCATACTATCAAACAGCAGACCAGGTGTGAAAGTAGAAAAATAACCTTGGAGGGTGTGTGGGGAGAATTCCAAGAAAGGTCAGACTGCCGTTGCCCTACCGACAACCATTTTGCTTCACAACTTAACTGCAAAGAAATCATAACTGCTAGAAAGGTGTGTGCTAATTATGAACACCTCCAAACCCAGAAGAAATACTCAGAAGTGGGAGCCTGGTTTCAGAGGCACCTGCTCGGGGCCACTCTACTCCTCAGCCTCAGCGTTAGCCCAGGCTTCACCCACCTGTGGAAGCCCTGCCTGCTCTCTAGTCTCATCTACGAAGCCATCGATCCCAGAAAGCTGTCTCTCACTCAAGTCAATTAGACAAACATTTGTCATTCACTAATGTTGTGCTGGGTTCGAGGTACCAGAGCAATGAAAGCAGGCATTGACCTTAAGATGGCTAATAAAAAGAAAGATCCTAACCCTCAAAAAGTGTCGATGGAGCCAGGCATGGTGATACATGTGTTTAATCTGCAGTACTCGGGAAACAGAGGCAGGCAGAGCTCTGAGAGTTTGAGGCCAACCTGATCTACATAATTAAACCTTGTCAAAAGAAAAAAAAATATGGATTGAACTGATAGAGTACTTAGTGAAGGCCAGACACTCTTCTATGGACACAAACTATTGTGGATGGATGTCATAGCAAAATACTGAGAAAAAAGTCAGAGGTGGCACATATGTATGAATGCATTCATGTGCATACATACATACATACCTATATACATACGTACATATATATGGTCCCCCCTCCGTATTATCAGGAAACATGTTCCAGGACCCCCAAGGAGATACTAAAAACCATAAATTCACAAGCCTCTTTTATGAAATAATGCAATACTTGCACATAACATATGGAGAGCTTGCCACATGCTTTACATCATGTCTAATTTTTTTCTGAGGTGAGTAAAAGCTCATTTTTCTATTGTCTTCATAACAAAGCCAGCTTAAAGCTGAATCATTTGGCCTTTTCTCTTCCTGTCTCCTCCAGTTCAAATGCTCACATCTCTTACTAGCCAGCATTCCCTTAGGGCTGCAGCTGGGCTCAGCACACTCAAGCCTCAGCTTAACCCTGTCTGTAGTTTTAGCCTTTGGCAGAAGATGAGCAGAGTGTGCCCGCCGACCATAGCCACGCTGCTTCCTGTGATAGCCCTTCTTTCCCTGTGCACACAAACTCCTCTCTGCTCTTGTACTTTGTCACGTTGTGGAGCGGCTGCTTGCCACATCTCTTGCAGAAAGTCCAGCAGGTCTTAGGAACATTTACCATGTTTTCAGGAACCATATGAGCACAGAAAGAAAGAGGCAGGGCCACCAATGGAAGTTTATAGGAGGTCACATCTGAATTTTGCCTAATGCCTAATGCAAAAGCTATGTAAATAGTTGTTGTATTGTTTAGGGAATAATGACAAGAGAAAGTATGTCTACATGTTTGGCACCAATATTATGTTTTACCAAAATACTGCTTGGTTCAATCCACAGTATGGAGTCCATGCATATAAAGGACTCATTGTGTGTATCTGTGTATAAGTACATCTATCTATCTATCTATCTATCTATCTATCTATCTATCTATCTATCTATCTACACATAAACATTGTGTATACATGTGAATTTATGTGAATTATGTTTATGTATATGGATCTAGGTAAATCATAAATACATACAAAGTAGCCGGGCGGTGGTGGCGCACGCCTTTAATCCCAGCACTCGGGAGGCAGAGCCAGGCGGATCTCTGTGAGTTCGAGGCCAGCCTGGGCTACCAAGTGAGCTCCAGAAAAGGCGCAAAGCTACACAGAGAAACCCTGTCTCGAAAAACCAAAAAAAAAATACATACAAAGTACCATAACTGCTTATAAATATAATCAAAATTATTAATAAAATAATAATAGATAACATCCCCATAGTAATTTACAAGCTGAAAATATTTTACCATCAGTATTTTAGTTGATGCTTTGAAAAATCTCAAGGAATAGAATGGATGGCTAATTTTAATGGCAGAATTTTATACTTGATAAAACAAATGAGTAAGTTAGTGTGGTAAGCTTAAAGACAAATGGGTTAGATCACTAAGCACATGGTCCAGGACAGAGGGTCCCCCCCAGGGAGAGAGAGGGGGGCCAGGGGAGAAGAGAGGATGAGGTGATGCCAAATATATCCAAGTATCCCCATCCCTTTATTTAAATAACACACAAAGCAGAGAGAACAAAGGCTAAATGTCAATTAGTAATAATTGTTAATTATAACAATTAATAATAACATAATAAATACACAGTTGTCCTTCCAGCAGAATCTGCTTTGCTGTATTTCAACACATTCTTTTCAAACTTACAAAGAAATCAACGTGACAGAGAGGGGAATTGAACCCCTCCTGGACTCACACCTCTTCCCATCCTCACTACGTAACAGACATTACCAGGTACCACAGAGGCAAAGGCACTGCTCTGTTTTTAATAGGCATCTGACAAGCTCTTCTCTCATGCCTCTTCTCTAACATTTTTCTTTCCTTCCTTTTTGCTATGACTCCTTTGACTTAGAATGAAATCATCCCGTGTCTATAATTGTTAGAACATGTTGCTAGAACTTGTTCTTGCATCATGAGGTTGTGACCATCCTGAAGTCAGGGACCCTGTCTCAGCCACCCTGCAGCTCCACAGACAAGTGCCAGGCCTGGTTAACAGGTGACAAATTGCTGTGGGATGTCTTTCTGTACGCTGTGAATATGGGTTGCTATGGTTGGTTGATAAACAAAGCTGCACTGGCCTATGGCAAGGCAGCTTACAGGCATATGGAAATCCAACAAAAAGACAGGAAGAGACAGGAGAGGCAGAGAGATGCCAGCAGAACAGTAAGCCACCGAACACATGGCAAAACATAGATTAATAGAAATGGGTTACTTCAAGTTATAAGAGCTAGCTAACAAGAAGCCTGCCATATGCCATTCAATCGGTAATCAATGTAAGCCTCTGAGTAATTATTTTATAAGTGGCCCTGAGAAACCTTTTGACTATAAATGGCACCCAGATGTGGTGGCAAAAATTTCCACCAAAAACCTGAGAAATCCTTTAAAAAAAAAAAAAAGATTCTAAAATGGAGCTAAAAACGTTTTCCTAAATGTGTCTCTCAGGCAAGCCATGAGTTTTACTATGGCAGGTTCCCAGAGTGCCATGGCAGACTCCCTCTGAGGTACTCAGAGGTTGCTCCAAGCCACGCAGTGCTCTGTGTAGTGGATTTAGCTTTTGCTAGTACAGAAAAATAAAAATAAAAAAAGTTTTCTGGGCTCCACGCTGCTAGATGGAGGTATGGACCTACTGCCTCTCAGAGTCAGCAGAGAGAGCTCGGCTCCCAGAGCTGGCAGTGAATTACCTCCGCCATGTTGGGAAGCTGAGGTGGGCAGAGCCAGCAGCCAGGCCTGCCCATTGAGTCCTAGCCCTGCTGCGGTTTAAAGCAATGATTACAGAAACAGAGTAAGAACAGATTCAGATGGAATAAAACTCTAAACAGTTTACAGTGTGTGTAAAAATGTACATAGGCTTGGAAGAGAAAGGAAAAGGAGTATATGTAGTCATATAAAGAAATAGATAGTTTTTAAAAATAAAGTCTTTAAAGAGACGGTAAAAGATAAGCCACATAAATATGGAAATCACACAGAGAGTCTGGATTATATTGTCTTTGGAATTTTTAACTACAGAAAGACATTTGATTGTTAATGCTACTGAGTTAAACCAATATGTATATTTTAAAGGTATCTTGACTTCAAAGTGTATGTCTAAGGATACATTGCTTTGGAAAAGAGGTTCTGCTTTTGTTTCCACAGAAGATGAGAACCTGTAGAATGCTTCCAGGCTAAGCACTCCTTATGGTTTGATCAGTCAAGACCCCCTGAAAGGTTTTCAATGACACCAGATGTTCCAACATCCAGATCAGCTTTAAGGCAACTGGCTCAGACAATGCAGCCTCACAGACTACTCCATCCAGAACTTGACCTAATTCTTAATTTCCTCAGGATCCCAATAAGATTGCCAGTGCCCCCATCCGGCAGGAAGTAGTATGAGGAGCTATGCCCAGATTCCCAAAATATTGTTCATAAATGTTTATTTTTATTTAAAGGGGATTGATTTTAAAGAAAGGGGGATATAGATATGATAGTATAAAAGGGTAGATTATTGAATCTACTTTTAAAGAGCAACAACTTGTTTGAAATGTTTTACATTGCTATGGATTTTAGTTTATTGATACAAATTTAAAGTTAATTTTTTATACTGTATGTGTATTTCTACTCTTGCTTAAAGTATTTTGTTTGTGCAGCTTATTTGAAATTGTCGTTTATAATTGAGAAATACTGATTAACAATTAGTCATCTATGATAATCAAGCTTATATTCATGTTAGTTAAGTTTTCTAGGTATACATAAATACATTTCAATTAGTAGATAATCTTGAAAGACCTACAGAATATGGCATTTAAGTGTTTTAAGAACTTGGATTTTTCTGGACAATGAGACAGTCTGCTCCTGGCAGTACCCGTTACTTCAAGGAGGATGATGGACCTTGAAGAAACTCCACATGGAGTTAGCTTTCCTTATGGCAAAACTTAGTCATTTGGGCAAGAAACTGTTCTTGCCTGGACTGCTTGACAAAATGTTGTATTGACTGGACATGCAGGACCATGGAAAAATGACCACTGAATTTGTCAAAACAAGGCAAAATGGTCCTTCAGGTTCCTGCTTTGCAGAGGAGACTGCCAGATATTCTACAGGACACAGAGAGAAGTGACTGAGAGACTCTAGGTCTATTGGCTGAAGATGGATGCCCAAATGTTGCAGAGGAACTTTGAGCGACTGTCCAGGCACCCAGCTGTCTCTGTCATACTAGATTTTTGGAAGTTGTTTACAATGCTCTTCCTGTTTACTTAGATAATATTATATCCTTCTTTGATGTAGTTGAAGACTAAATAGTTATAATTCTCCTTGGTTATGATAAAAGATAAATTAGAGATGAAACTTTAGACTCACAAATACAGGATAGACAATAGAATTTTTTATTTTTGCCAAATACAAATAGACTAGATATTGTAACTGTAATTCTTGCTTGATAACTGTTCTAGTATATGTAATTTTACTATGTTAAAGTTAAAACCTTCCTTTTTCATTAGATATAAAAAGGGAAGTACTATGGGGTGTCTTTCTATATGCTATAAATATGTGTTGCTATTATTGGTTGATAAATAAAGCTGCATTGGTCTATGGCAAAACAGCTTAGAGGCAGGTGAGAAATCCAAGCAAAAAGACAGGAAGAGACGGGAGAGGCAGTGAGATGCCAGCCTGCCACTCAAGGAGCAACATGCCAGCAGACCAGTAAGCCACAGAACATGTGGCAAAACATAGATTAATAGAAATGGGTTAATTTAAGTTATAAGAGCTAGCTAGCAATAAGCCTGCCATATGCCATGCAATCGGTAATTAATATAAGCCTCTGAGTAATTATTTTATAAGTGGCCCTGAGAAACCTTCCGACTACAACGAATGTTTGTCTTGCGAACCCAGAATGAACATCCATCCTGCAAGACTCCCACAACTTGTAGGGATTTAATCCGAAGCAGTGCCAGCAAACCCTGCTCTGTTCTGCCTCGCTTTCTTTGGCAGCCTGCTCTTTTAGTTAGCATCAAGGGAGAAGAAGAGAAAGAATAAATTTTTCTTGAAAACCTCAAGATGAAGTTTACAATCTCTTCAAGCATGGCTCCTTGAATTACAAGTTCCCCCTAAACTTGTAAGCCATGCTTGGTTACATTCTGCCTCAAGAAAAATGGGCACAGGTATTGATTTTTCCCCCTGAGTCAAAGAGAGTGCAGGTGTTTAAGCATTTATGAAATTGATTGACTTCCCTCCAGCAACTGATTGATAATACGTTTAAGCTTTGGAGTGAGGCTATAAAGGTTTGATTATATTAACAATACCGATAGTTGTGGGTTCATAAATCTTAAGAGAAAGGATGCATATGTCACACAGAAAGCGTGAAAACGTTGTTCTTTTAGCACGGATAACTCTCTATTGTGTGGATACCCGGTTGATCAGCTAGTCCATTATTTGAATAAGTATCTGATGTCTTGTTTTCTTTCAAGGAGGCAGGTGCAGGATGAAACAGGAAGCCTGCCAGGAAAGATGATAAATTACCATTTGGTGCTGGCGACCAGGGGTGTGGAAATGCAGGGCTGCTGGGGATAAAGAGGGGGGATAACCAGAAATAAAGAAGTAAGACTCGTAACTACAACTTCAGGGGTATTTACTCTGGCTCTTCATTATCCTTCTGGTACTTTAAGGGTCTGAGTTCATTGTGTAACCTGTAAAATAAAGTACTGCTGAAAACAACCACGCATTAACTACAGATCATATTACAGCTACTGAGGTCAGAAGAAGATTCAGAGTTGAGGGAGAGCTTGACAGAGGAATCAAATTGACCTAAGTAGACAAATGACGCAAAGCTAAGCGAAGTGTGGTGCACTGTTCATGATGGAGCCCCTGGGCTGCATTCACAGGAGGCACTTGGCCTTTCATCAATTGCATTGAACAGGGGAGCATCTCTACATATTGTGTTTCCTACCTTAAAAGCTTTGACGAACAAAATGTACTAGTAATAATCACATTGATGATGATCACAAGTCAATTTTGGAATCTGCCTTTCCTGTTACTATCTCCTGCTTACAGGCCATGTTTTTGCATTACCTTATTACAAGATTAGAAACTACTGTTTCATGATCATGCCAAGATGCAATGATGCTGATAGAATCACCATTGGCAACGGCTGCTCTTACATATTAAATTCAACTAGAATTTGTTGAGGACCTAAATTGAACTTCATACTCAGCTGGATGCTGAAGACAAAAACTAGTCTCAAAAAGTCTCAAGTTCATGGGCAAATGAAGGAGAGGTGAGGTAGTCTGCTGACCCATGAGAAAGCTCCTTATATGGCATGGAGAGCGTGGAAGGTGCAGCTGAGGGGCCAGCAGCCCAGGCTCCTGAGCTGACCAAGGGCAGAGAGCTGACACATTCAAGGACCTTAGAGAAAGAGAACTAGAGATGTGGATACTAAGAGCAGCTCTTCCCAACACCCAGGCTGTTTCTGGAACTCAGCACGGACAGGTAAGTGGTAGAATATGAAACTAGAAAAGCTCTTGGGGTTTACAGCACCAAGGATACCGGACTCCAGACTAAAATGTTTGCAAGTTACTCTATTGTGCCTGAGAAGTCCCTGAAGTATTTCGAGCAGGGAAGTCATGCAGAGCATTTGAATCTAGCCGAAAATAGTTATAATACAACATGGTTGGCACTGCGAAGAAATACGAGCCAAGGGACAGGAGAACACTGCAAAGGAAAGGGCTGAGTTTACGCTTTCCAGAAAAGATCGCTCTGAGATGGGCTCTGGAGGATTTTTAGGACTTCACCAGTCACAAAGGAAAGGATGGAAGGAATAGGGAAGAGGTTGGGAGGAAAGGAGAGGAAGGAATTGGGGAGACAAAGAGAAAAGATGGTGAGGGAAGAGGCGGAAAGGAAGGAACAGGAAGAGAAAGGAGGGCAAAGTTCACCGGGAACGCGGAGCTAAGGGAAACCTTAATTAGATTTTAATGCTGTTTTTAATTTGGTTTTTGACCCTTTAGAAACATCTAGGCATTTAAAATGAGGGAAGAAATAAAAAAATGTGTCAGGATGATAAACAAGGAGATGTAATCAGCTCAAAATAGAGCGTGTTCTCTAGCTCTGGCTACAGCATTATTGTTGCATGGTTTGGGCCATTTCCCAAAGCAAGGTCAGGAAGAATACTGAAACACAGGACTCAGAGAAGAGTCCAGAAATTAAATTTGATTAGTTGCTTTGCCAATAACAGCACAGTAATTCTGGAAAGATTCACTAAGTGTTTTCACAGCTCCAAAATGGGGAGATAGCATCTTGGTGTGTTCTGAGACTGCTGTGTGGCTTCCATTCCAGAGAGACCCCTATTAAAAGTGGGACCCTGGGAGTCATGCAGCTGACTCCTGTAGGATCTCCAGCAGGAATCTTTTCTAACCTTAGTTTATTCTGCTGCAAAATGGGATGACGGAGCTCATCTCACAGGAAGCACCTGGTATTGTGACCAGAGCTTAGAAAGTGCTGAGAAAACAGAAGTTCTAGAACAATGACAAGTTTGGAATACTTGAAGAATACATAAGCATGTGCAGACATGGGTGGGCACACACACACACACACACACACACACACACACACTCGCACACCCATATACAACACAAAAGCAGAAGGGAGACTGATTAGAAAGAGAGTGGATCAATGGGAGTGGGAACAAAAGAATGTAATGTGGGGTGAATATGATCAAAATTACATTCTGTACAATGAATGAAATGCCGTAATAAAATCCACTTCTCTCTCTCTCTCTCTCTCTCTCTCTCTCTCTCTCTCTCTCTCTCTCTCTCTCTCTCTCTCTGCATGTGTGTGTGTGTGTGTGTGTGTGTGTGTGTGTGTGTGTGTGTGTGTGTGTGTGCTAATGGTTGTCACTAACTGCTATGACTGGTACTTACTTCCAGGACGTGCACTTCGATAGTCTGTTTTGTTCACCATGCCCATTGCCCTTAATAATAATCTCAAAAGTAAATATGCTATGAAACAGTGGCCATGCTCAACTATAATGGGAAATTTATGCCGTTGGTTGCTAGCGGCCACATCCAGGCCATGTGATTGTATTTCTTCCCCTAAATCTGCCACCTTGGACACTGTAATTTTTTGTCATATTTTCTCATCTATGACGTGAGAGATAAATACTCTTTCATTTCATGATTAGACCTCTGCCAAGTGTATTAATATTCAAGATCCTGTACGTGAAGAAGATCTAAGAGGTGAGACTATGGAGGTAGAATGGAAATAGGATGACTAAATTAGTTTTTAAAAGTACCACTTGGGCTATGATGGCTCAGCAGTTAGGAGCACTGGCTTCTCTTCCAGAGGACCTGGGCTTTTCCCCAGCACCCAAATGGTAGCTCACAACTGTCTGTAACTCCAGTCTTAGGGGATCTCTCTTCCAGCCTCTGTGGACACTGCACGTGTGTGGTGCAAAGGTACATGCAAGCAGAACATCCATACACATAAATGAAAATAAATGTTGAAATATTTTGTAAAATACTGCTTAGAGGAATATTATTGAATGAATGTATGGTGGGAGAGGAAACAGTATCCATGGCAACACATTAGACATGGTGATGCTACTTCCTGGTCTTTAGCATTCTAAGAGTGTGTCATTAAAGGTCACATTTAGTCACCTTGCCTAGGTGATTATGAACAACGACAATACTATATGTGGTGATTTGAAAAAAAATGGTTCAGAAAGGCTCAGAGAGTGGCACTATTAGGAGGTGTGGCCTTGCTGGTGTAGGTGTGACTCTGTTGGAGGAAGTGTGTCAGTGGGAGTGGGCCTTGATGTCTCAGATACTCAAGTCTGACCAGTGTGGCATTCTCTTCCTTCTGCCTGCAGATCTAAATGTAGAACTCTCAGCTACCTCTCCAGCACCATGTCTGTCTGCATGCCACCATGCTTCCCAGTATTCTGGGTGGTTTTGTGCATCAACTTGACACAAGCTACAGAGTCATCAGAGAAAGGAGGCATCCTTGCAAGGTATGGAGGCCTAGAGAGGCCATTAGTGAAGCTGTGAAGGTGAAGCATGGATTGCCTTGGAGACCCCAAAATGTTGAATATGCCAGAGCCATGGGATACCTCCCTGCTTTCCTTTCTTTTATAAGAGTTACCATGGTCATAGTGTCTCTTCAAAGCAATAAAACCCTAAGATACTATACTAGTCAGCTTTCTGCAACTAAAACAAATATCAACTCTAACCAGCATATAAAGATAAAAGGTTCCTTTTGTCTTGTGGCGGCTTCTAGGGTTTTGGCCCATGGCCAGTTAGCTCATTTGCTTTTGAGCTTGTGGTGAGGCAGCACACTGTGGGGATGGGGCATATGAGGAGGAAAGTCCTTCACTTCAGAACAAGGACCTAAAAGAATCAGGTAACGGGGAAGGACAATACTAGGGCCCACAATACCTTTTAAAGGCTTCCTTCCCCGCCCCCCAAAAAAATCCTAAAGGCCTAGCACCAGCTTGTGCTTCTTAAATGATCTACCAGCTCCCCCAAACTGCACAAGTTAGGGAGGAAGACCTCACGCACATGCCTTTAGAAACACTCCAGACCCACTGACAGCACTGACTGCTTCTGACATGCCAGGCACTTGCTAAATCTTTTAACTTCCACAATAGCTCCACCGAGCAAACCATCCCAAAGCAATTTTGCACCCCAATAAATATCATTTGGCCCGTTTGGGAGATAACAGTTATCCATACCCCAAACCCGAGACTATGACAACTATGAGGTCATTACCCTGATGAGAAGTGGTTTTGAAGACTTATCTTCTGTTAATACATTGCAAGGAAGGATGAGTCTGATTTCTGATGTGCCACCACAGACAAACAATTATGGTGGCCTTCTGCTTACCATAAAATATAAGCTCACAGAAAACAGTGCAAGATCAAGACAAGGAGGAATGCTAGCTTTGAATCTAAAGAAAACTTGGAGAGCGGGAAGTTCAACATCTCTCCCCCACCTAGGAGAAAAGAAGGTCCTAGGAAGGACAGGTGACCCAAGCTCATGGACACACAGCTAGTTAAATATCAAGGTGATCTGGGACACTCAGGCCTCCTGACTGGCATAGAACCTGCATCTGTCCCAGCTTGCCACCCAAGCGTGTGTTCTCAGGATTTGGCCAGGTTCTTTACTTCCCATAAATCACACGCTCCTTTTAGTTCACACACCAAGTCAAGCTTCCTCACTTGTTCTAGTCTATTTTTATAGTGGCTGTGTGTTCCCTTCAGACGTAGATAGAGCATTTTCACACAGGTTATTTCCTCCTACTTCTTCATGATGATGTGTACCTGTTAGGATATTAGTCATTCCCTCTATGCTGGGATGACTCAGTGCGAGACCATCTGGGACAGCCTCGATCCTCCAGTGACCCATAGAGACATGACTGGGAGCCTGCCCAAGCCCATTTGATAAGGGAAAGAGGGAACACTCTCTTCCACTTGGGGTCAGCACATTTGTTTTTGTTTGTTTGTTTTGTTTTTTCTTAAAGTCAAAACCAGGAAGTAATATGAATAGTAAAAATTGCATATAGTATTGAATATTGGGCATATTCTATCCATTGTAACAGAAAATATATTTCCTGACTGCTAGAGGACATGGTCTAAGCAACTCTATCACCAGCTGCCATCTGGAGGCATCACTTCAGTCCCACAGCCTGCTTGCTCATCTATGAAAGGTAAGTTCTGGCTTCTTAAACTTTCAATTATGTGACTTAAAGATTGTCAAGTTGTATACACATCAGGTCACTTGTCACTGGTCATTTCAGCTATAAAACATCCAAAGCTGAGAAAGGAAGCAGAAAGGACATTTTAGTAGCCCCAAGTTCAAGGTCAAGAAACATCCTCCTAGGAGTGGCCTTCTGGGCTTCCAGTGATGGGACTGGGACACCAACCCAGCCACAAAACCTTCAACCTACGATCTGCAAGGTGGGCTGGGGCAATGGAAGCGCAGAACTTGTGAGAGTGGCCAACCAATGACTGGTCCAATGTGAGGCCCACACCTCAGAGAGGGAGCTCATGCCTGGATGATCAGGAACCAGAGGCTGGATAACCCAGAGACCCAGGGTAGAACCAAACACAACTGGCCCAAAACAAACAAACAAGCAAACAAATAAAGACTCCTAATGATGTTCTGCTATATTCATAGGTCATTGCCTAGTCCAGGCATCATCAGAGTGGCTGTCTCAGGCAACTGCTGAAGCAGATGCAGAGATCCACAGCCAAACATTGGGCAAAGAGAAACTCTAGATTGGAGATCTCCCCAGGAAGAGGAGAAGGAGGAATTGTGGGAGCCAAAGGAGTCAAAGACACAGAGAGAACATGAGACTAGAGAATCAATGAAGTGGGGCTCATGAGAGTTCACAGAGCCCACCTGGGTCTGCGCTCAGTCCTCTCCTATATGTTATGGTTGTTGGCTTGGTGTTTATAGGACTCCTGACAGTGGGAGTGGGAGTGTCTCTGATTCTTTCGCCTGCTCTTGGGACCCTTTTCCTCCTACTGGGTTCCCTCGCCCAACCTTGATATGAGGGTTTGTGCCTGGTCTTACTATATCTTGTTGCACTGTGTTCAGCTGATTTCCCAGAGAGGTCTGCACTTTTCTGGGGAGAGATGGAGCTGAGGTGTGGACCTGGGGGGGAGGGGGAAACTGGGAGGAGTGGATGGAGGGGAAGCTGTAGTCAGGATGCATTGTATGAGAGAAGAATAATTTTTTAAAAAAGAGTGATCTTTTGGCCTTGGCTGCGTCTACAGCAGTAGTTATCACCTTGTGGGTCAAGATTCATCAGATATCCTGCATATCAGATATTCACATTACTTTTCGTAACAGTAGCAAAATTGCAGTTGTGAAGTAGTAAAGAAATAAACTTATGGTTGGGGGTCACCACCACATGAGAAACTGTGTTAAAGGATTGCAGCATTAGGAAGGTTGAGAACCACTGGTCTCCTTCTTAGAATGGCAGTATGAGCTTAAGGAGGGCTTATTGGGCCTGAAACCCCATGAAGTGTTTTATTGTACATCCATTTATTTAATCCTCACAACAGGCCAAAAGTAGACACTGTCAGTAACATTATTTTTCAGATAGGGGTTTGGAGGGGCTAAATAGTTACCCAAGGCCACAGAGCAGCCACGGTGACAGAGTGAAACTCAACCTCAGATGTGTCTGCAGCTTGTGCTCTTGAACATGTGCCCAGTACTCCTGCCCTTCCCAGATGAGATGTGGACCTCTGGTCATCTTAAAAGAAACCTACCTTCCCAGGTTGTAATGAAGAGTAAATGCATGTGATCCTTTGTTTGTTCTAAAGGCTGAAGCATCTTTCCTCTACCACTTAGAAGTCTCTCGTCTCAGCTGGCATCCCTATACCTCTTTTCATGGATAATTTGTTCCTCATTGGTGACCCATTCTCACTACAGCTCATTTGGGACGCTGGTTTAGAATTCATTGGTGTGTCTGGAAATAGAAGGTGTTTTGTTTCTCTGGTGGATAGAACACCTATGTGCATGTGTGCATGCATGTGTGTGTACACATGCAGATGCATGCAGTGCACTTCTTCATTTTGACCTACATTTTCATAGCTACAGAACAACTAAATCCATCTTAATACTTAGCATTTGTTGCCCTATGGAGAGAAAGAAACTTAGCTTGTCAAATTTGATGAGCCGACATTTTCAACTATTACTCTTTTAATCTGGCTGGGCACTTATGCTCAGCTTGAAGCTGATTTCCCTTAGTTTCTAAGCTCCTACATGAGATGCCAGGAGCAAATTCTTTGCCCTCGGATGTCCTAAACACTCTATTCAAGCCACATTTGGCACCTTTGTTTTCTTTTATGATCAAAAAAATTATCTTGGAGGAGAAAAAAAAACACAACTCTCTCTTCTCACCTGAATTCCATTTAAAAATCTTTATACTAAATGTGCTGTCTAATTTCAGTTGGATTTACGCCTTAAATACTGTTTTGCCTGCTTGTTTGTTTTTTGGTTGGTTTGTTTCTTTGTTTGGTGTGTGTGTGTGTGTGTGTGTGTGTGTGTGTGTGTGTCTATGTGTGTGTCTATGTGTGTGTGTGGGGGGGGGGCATATGTGTGTCCTTTGGCCAGTCCTTGCAGGCTGTGATTGAAAGGTCTGTCCAAAATGGAAGGAAACAAGTTGATAACATCATGTCAAAACAGAAGCTATAACAATGTGAACTTCATCAGTGCCAATGTTTTAAAGCCGTGAGCCACTGCTGTTGAGAACTGTACACCACGATTTTGAAGCCTATGTTAAATGTGTGTCATCTTGGAGGGAAAATGTGTACAGCCAACCTTGACACAGAAGAGATGGGAAGTTGAACAGGCACCAGCTGATGACACCGAATTTGCAAGATCTTTCCCCAATCCCCTTAAAATAAGTCATAGATCCAGACAACCTGTGGCAAACCTCAGAAGACACTTAGTTGAAGTACTCTAGAATCTAGAAAAATAAAGCCCCCCAGTCCACCTGATACGGCTATCAATTTATACGCAAGCGAGGTAAAGACATACAAAAAGAAAGTGTAATTCAGTCTCATCTAACTAAAGAGAAGCAAAAATCTCAAGATGTTAGCTAGCTGAATATTTAAATATAATGGTCCGGTAGGAAAACAAGACAGACAGTTCCTAAATTCCATTTAATTCCTGTTAGTAGACTAAAGAAAAATGACAAGTCACCTAAGCACAGGGTCATTGTTGCCACACCCAGCAGAACTTCCTTCTCTGCAGTCAGGATAATATTATATTATCAAGAGATACAGAATTTCAGTTAGGTGAGATGACTAGGCACTAGGTATCTGCTGAACATGATGATCATAGCTAACAATACTGAACTGTCATTAAATCTTTGTCAAGAGGGGGGATGTCAGGTTAAGTGCTCTTAACACACCCAGGCACACAAACAAGAGAAAGCTTTTAGAGGTGATGGATGAAGCTCAATAACACTGATGGTGATGACAGATTCACACACGTATACTATGTCCAAACCCACCAAATCCTATATATGAAATATGAAGTTTTCTGTATTGTTGGGCTGACCTACATGTAGGGCTGAGGCAGGACTGGTCCAGCCGGGCTCTCCCTGGGGCTGAGCGTGATGGTGCATGTCAAAGGCCTAGACCTCCCCCGTCCACCTGGAGAGAAGCACACTGAGCCGAGAGTGCTTATTTTATTGCATCAGGAGTGGACTTATATAGGTTGGGGTGATGACAGATGGGGTGAGAATAGTGGGCCAATGAGATGATGCCTTCTCAGCAGTTACTAGGCAGAGGTAACTTCTCAGCAATTACTAGGTTGGGTTAAGCTGAGTCACTCATATGCAGAAGTCATGTCCAAAGACAGGTTGCCAAACTCGAGGTAGGCTTGGGAAGTTACACTGGGCTTTATGAGGACCAACACTGTATGAGAACTGTACCTTGATAGCCTGTTAGCTATACACATGTTCTTATTATACTTATTTATTTACATATTTATTGTATCAGACATAACAAAATATATAAATAATAAATGGTAACCAATGGCTAATAGACAGGGAAATAGCTAACACACTAATTTCTACCCATGGTGACTTCTACCTGAAGCCATCAATATAGAAAAACCCCTGCCATCAGATGTCGGCATGAGGACAAGTCTTTGGCTGAAGGTAGGGTTATTCTTTTAGAAAGGTTAGCTTTGAAGCATCTGAGAGAAAAGGTGTCAGTTTCTTTATGAGCACAGACCCTAGTCTGTTTGCTCCAGTGGAAGTCTACACATCCAAGACTATATGGACAGTGCAAACTGGACTTGAAAGGTTTGAAAAAGAGGACACAAACTGGACAGGTAGGGAAGCAGGGAGGTGGATCTGGGAGGAATTGGGAGCGAGGAATGAGCGTGATCAAAACACATTGTATGGAATTCTCACAGAACAAAAATTTAAAATTATGAAGCATTTTGTGTGTGTGAAGATATGAGCACATGCAGGGGTAGAACAGCACTGTGCCAAAGAAAAGATAAACGGGCAGAGGGCTAGTCCCAAGAGAACTGGTGAAGACAGTTTAAGCATGAAAACTGCCACTCCAAACGGTGTCCTGTTGTACTGAATGAGCGCTGACAAGTCCTAGGGACAAGCAACATTATCCCTGGAGAGCAGACTTCCTATTGTCATGGTACCTGCTGGGCTAATGAAAAAGAAGGGGGGCAGAAAACAAAGACCCTAAGACAAGAAGAAAAAGTACATTATAGGGAAAGTATAAAAAAGAATTGATTAGAAATTATTCATTGCCCGCCAACTGTTTACTAGATATTGATAAAGGCATTAAACCTTTAACACCAACACCACTAATAACCATAATAAGCTTTCAATTTTTATATCCCAGATAATATGCTGATCTCTTGACAAATGCTACTTCCCTCGGTCCTTACAGCATCTTTACAAAGCTGCCAGGATTCAATGCGTTCTCTGGGAAAGGACATGGAGGCTGGGGTGGGTTAGACCCTCTGACTGAGTCACACAGATAGTCAACAGCAGAGCCGGAGTGCACCTCCAGCTGGATCAGAGAGTCTGTGCTCTGAGACAATAAGAAGAGGCAAATGCCACTCTCTCATAGGTCAGGGAAAGGCATGCAATGAATTCACATGGCCTCATCAAGGCTACTTGTCATGCAGCCTTTACGCTAAGTCATTAGTGTGGGTCTAAGAGCTTTGCCAATGTTATCATATTTAGTCCATCAAACAAACCGATAGACAGGGATTACTCTCCTCGCTTCATGGTGTGAACAAAAATGACATCCAAGAGGGAGAAAAATAACTTGCAGGTCACCCGCAAGTAAGAGGAAAGCCTAGAATTTCACTCTGAATAAATATCCAATTCTCCAAATCACCTTTCTATACAGGAGGGCCACAGACCAGACCTTGCAGTGGGTCAGGGAGGCTTTCTAGGGAAACTGACAATCTGAGACTAGATATCTACATAGTCCAAAATCACTAGCATGTCATTCCTGTGGAGGCTCTGTATAGCTCCCCTATCAGGTAACCTTTCATCAAGGTGGTGTCCTTTTGAAAAATAATTCTGTACTGATGATACCCTTGACACAGAATTTCAAGATTCTCAATGGCTTAGAGGAGAGTTGAGTTTGTATCTAGGTCGAAGGAGGCAAAACAAGGACTGTAGATGACTTCCCCTACCTAGCCCACCCACCTTGCCTTCCTATGGGAAGTGCATTTATATGAGGACAATCATTATTCCTCTTTGCTACTTCTGCAACATGCAAGTGTCTTGTTGTGTCCCACTTTAGTGTAATTTAAAAAACCACATAGATCCTTCACTCCACTGAGGACAGGCAGAATAGAAGGGAGGGGAAGACTGTGAAATCTGAGCTCCTGGACTCAGTCTAAGCCTCTCACAAACCTTCATTTATGTCCGTGGTTCTCAAACATGTGGGTCACAACCCCTTTGGCAAACCTCCATCTTCAAAAATATTTACATTATGATCCACAACAGTAGCAAAATTACAGTTATGAAGTAGCAACAAGAAATTATGGTTGTAGGTCATCACAACATGAGGAACTGGATTATAGGGTCACAGTACTAGGAACGTTGAGAACCACAGACTTATGTGAACCAAAACATGGTCTTTTTTATTATATTAATTAGAAAGCAGTTTCTGGTTGCTGAAAATCAAGATTCTTAAATGTTATAATGACCATTAGGAATTCTGCAAATGAGCCAGAGAGGTTAAGAGCAGTGGTTGCTCTTCTACTAGGCTGGAATTCAATTCCCAGCACCCAAATGAGAACTTACAGCCATCTCTGATTGTGGTCCCAGGATATCTGATGCCTTTTTCTGGCCCCCATGGGCATTAGGCACACACATGATGCACAGACATACATGAAGGCCAAACACCCTTACACATAAAATAATAAAATTTAAGAATTATGTGATTCCATAACTTGAATCAACTCAGCTGTAACCTACATTAAACATCAGCTTCAAAGCAAATCCTCCAGCATGAAATGGCTCAGCAGTTGAGAGCACTGGCTGTTCCTCCAGAGGACCTGGGTTCCACTCCTAACACCCACACAGTGACTCAAAACCTTCTGTGACTGCAGTCCCAGGGAATCCAACACACTCTTCTGGCCTCCTCAAGCACTGCATCCGTATCAGGAGCAGACATACATACAGGCAGGCAAAACACTCATACACATCAAATCAACTTTAAAAAGAATAGTTTGAAAGATGAGAACAAAAATAAAGATCTTATTGTCATAAAAGCAGAAAGTAGTGTGGGAGAAGAGGGCGAGAACAGAAACATATGGATGCATTGTAATGCCAATTTCAAGTGCACACAGGCCAGCTTTGTCTTTAGCACGGAAATCAGCCATTGTAAAGTGACGGGAGTGACTTCCTCAAGGACCCTGTTCCAGTGTTGGGCACTATCCCATTAAAGGAGTATTTTCAGTTGAGAAAACCTTTGGCTCTTTCCAAACTCATTTCTTAAAAGATAGGAACCAAGTGAAGGGGACACACATGCTTGCCTGAGGTCACTTGTCCGGGTGGGTAGAAGAAACTACATCCTGTCCAGCACCTTGCATGCAGTGCCACGTGTTCAGGCGCCATTATGGTGAGCAAATATGGTGGGGTATGGGAGCGAGCGGGAGGCAGAATGGTTCACGCCATGTGGAGAGAGGCGGTTCTGAAGCGGCAAAGGCAGTGAGGAGCACCTGAGATGGGTGGCCTGCTTGCCACTCGGCGCCACTGTGATGTCCAGACCTGGGCTGCTGCCAGGGGCCATGTCTGGGTCTGGTCCGTGACCTTGCCACAGCCTCGGTCTGTGCTGTTGTCTGTAGGGTCACACGGAGTTGTCCCGCCCCTCACTAGCTGCAGCACTCAGGAGAACAGGCCCTGCCTCTAACCTGGGCTGCACGGTAGAGTTGACCCTATTGGTGGAGGTATAGATGAGCCAGCCCTGGGGGCACGAGAGCGGAAGAGCTGGCCGGGCCCCTCCTGTCTGTCATGTGGTGGCGTGGGCAAGGGAAAGATGCCCTCCTCTCTCGGGCCCCTGGCCACCTGTACAGACAGGAGAGCTCGCCTCGGGGGCAGAAGAGCTGGCCCTGCCCCTCACCCACTGCAGCACCCTGGAGAACAGGCCCTGGTGGTGTGGGTGCAGCTGAGCCTGCGGGAGGGGGGTGAGAGCAGAACTGGCCCCACCCTTTGCTGCCTGACGCACGGGGGGAGTTAGCTGGGGCAGTGCTGGAGAGCTCGACCTCGTGGTAAGAATGAGGGAGAGCTGGCAGGCTGACTAACCCAGCTACCACCTAGGCCCAGAACCGGGGCTATGAGTTGGCCCACCCCAACATCCACCCCATCTATGGAAAACTGCTGGAGCATGTGAAGGGGCTGATCCTGCAGATCCAAAGCTACAGGATCTCCATGACACAGGACAATGACAGGATATCCAGGAGGAATCCCAGTGAGGACTCAGTATTGATGGTGTAGCAGGAGCCAGAGGCCTCGAACCAGAACAATGACTCATTACAATGAACTCTTGCAAGTAAAGATGTATGATTTTTCATTTAAATTTTATTTTATTTTATTTTATTTTATTTTATTTTATTTTATTTTATTTTATTTTATTTTATTTTATTTAGGAGGCGGTTGCAAGAGCAGAGAGCAAAGGGATGGGACATGAACGCATTCAGGATACATGATGTGAAATCCACAAGGAATCAATAAAAAGTTAAAAAAAAAAGATAGGAACCATTTAGGGTGGGAGCAAGAAAACAGTATTTTTGAAACTACTCCACACAAATGCAAGGCAAATGACATGTATATATTCACGAGAACACACACACACACACACACACACACACACACACACACACACACACACGGAAATCAAAAGATGTTGTTCAGAGGATCCCAGGTCAAGACGAAATGTCTCTGAAATCTTGCTTGGGCTTTAGAGTGATGCATGGTGTTTCATTCTATCCTATATTCTGCTTTATTTGATGTAGAAAGATGCTTCACGCCACCTTATGGAATGGAAACGGTTCCCTAATATTTTGTCCTGTGCCTTTTCACTCCATGAGCGGACCACATGGACAGCACTCTCAAGCGCTACAGAAACACCGCCCACAGTTCTCATAGCAGGGCAATGGTGCCTTTTCTCCATTCCACAACTGATGTCTGCCTTTAAGTGGCACCTTACTCCGCTGGGCCACAGCTGCCTGGTTTCTGAGCCAGCTGCACCCATTTCTGTTCCAATCTGCCCTGTTTTCTGAATTCAGGGTACAAGTCCAATGACTTAAAAACCTTCATGCTTTCCATCACAGTCAGGAGGAAATAAAAATCTTTAGTAAGGCCTCATGGTCCTCATACCTGACCTCCACTAGGTTGCCCAGCTTTATCTCTGCATAGGCTCACACAACTTGGGCTGGGTCTGAACACATCACCACAAGCACAGCAATTTGCTTCCTCTCCAGTGTCTTGGACTAACCGGGGCTCACACTGACATATTCTTCCTCTTGCCCTTCTTTTTCTTTAGACCCTCTGAATAAGTCTATATTTCCCTGTTATTCTTTCTGTGTTGTGTGTCTCCCATTCACTATCACGAATCATAAGGCAATAGGTAATGCCCTGGCTCACCAGCCTGCTCCCTGCTTCCTCGACACGTTCCAGCTGCCCAGAGGATGTTTTCTACATGACTGCATCAATGGCAGAGCTCGGGAGTAGCTCGCCTTCTCTCAGATCTAGAGCTCAGAGAGATGGAGTGACTCGAAAGAATGGTCAGAATCCAAATAAAAATGTGGTTTTGGGAAAGATCCTTCTAATCACCGAGAGTGAGAAAACAGCATAAATACTTGGTGGCTGCTTGCAGGAAGATACCACTTTGGTGAGGCTGGGGAGAGAGAGTACCCGGAAGGGCAGACTCTCGCCTAGGACCTGTGATAGAAGTGATCCCCCTGAATGTTGCTCACTTCCCCAGTGCATCCAATAAGCTTCCTAGAAGAATAACAAACAAAAGGGCGGGCCCTCCTGCATTGCTCAACCTGCCAAACAACTGTAGACAGAAACTGTGTGGGTGCATCCTTAAGATTAGGCTTCTGCTTGGAAACAAAGAAACCAGACGCTTCATTAGCAAGCACCGTCCCTTGATGCTAATCTTCATACTGAGGCCGAAGTGGTGGAAAAGGAGCACTGACCGACAAGCACGCTCACTCACTGATCATCCCACCTTCAGGAGGCTGTTCCTCATGCGAAGAGGCAAAATGAGGTGAACGGCAGGCATCTCCAGCTCTGCCACAGGCACAGCTCTGTTGATATCCCACAGGTACAGCTCTGTTGATATCCCACAGGTACAGCTCTGTTGATATCCCACAGGTACAGCTCTGTTGATATCCCACAGGTACAGTTCTGTTGATATCCCACAGGCACAGCTCTGTTGATATCCCACAGGTACAGTTCTGTTGATATCCCACAGGTAGAGAGCTGTTTATATCCCAACAATTATAATGCAAACAGATTAATGCAGCTTCTCTGCCTACAAAGAAATATAGAGATAAAGTATTTCTTAGACCCATACATTGCTACTCCAAATAAAACAGGAGTCTCCCCCATCACAGAGGACAGCAAACAGTGGAAAGACACTGGACACTGTCACAAACTCAGACATCATGAGGTGCTAAACCTCAAAACCTGGTGAAACGTTGGAAATTCTAAACTTCTCCCTTCCCCCGACACCTTACAGCTGGGGGGGGGGGGGCGGGGACACCTGTCACTCAAGTGAGAGCCTTTGTTAGGTGGCTTCTTCTGGAAACCCAGGCCTAGGTAGGAAGCCTGAGCCACAGCCCAGCTCTTCAATCACCGCTTGCTTCCCTCCCCTTTCTCCATGCAGCAAATGACCATCAAACCTTCTGCTCCCTGATGACCAAAGAGCGAAAATAATTTTCTTTGAGAAGACTTTGTTCAACCTAATTTGTGAGTAAAATTTCCTAAGGGCAGCCGTGAAAGGCCCAAGATAATGAGGAAGTCTTCAAACTCAGGGAAGCTGATGGGCTCTGCTCTCCAAGTTACCACACACCATCAATCAATTGTTACTAAGCAGGCTCATGAAGCCCAAATAGAAGTCACCCGATTATGTGACCCATAGTGGCCCCACGACAGTGTCTCCCAGCTTGCACCACGGTAAATGTGTCTTTGTAACTTAGGGGAAGTCATAATCTATATTGTTTCTTCTTATTAGGGCTTCCCTTAAGCCTATGGAGACTTTCTGAATAAAACAGAATGGACACCTGAAGACAGACCAGAGGTCTGCGGAGGGTGTGAAGGCTGATTCCAGAAAACAGGACATGCTGAAGATGTACCTCTCAGAAAGCATACTGGACACAAATGGGAATTATTCTCTTATCTGGTCCCATGTGTCCTCATTTGAAAACTGGATCCTTTAACCCATAGTTTTCAGGAAACATTCAAATTTAATCTTCTTTTTCAGTGCGAGCCACAGATAGTTCATTGTTTCCCACCTCACACGAATTTGTCTTTTCAGATTCCCTGCAAACCAGAGCTTAGCATGTCAGGCTCATAAAAGGTCCCGCCCCACCGTGGCATTGCTTTTCTTTAACACTAAGTCGGAGCAGTGGCGTTACGAAGCTCTCAAAGACAGATAGCTAGATGACTTAACATCTCCTCATGCTATTTTCTTCCATAAGCCCCCAACCCCAAATTCTCTATTAGTTCGTTTTTTCGCAGACTCTAGATTTTTCATAGTACTAAGAAAAAGCAGAAAATACAGCCGAAAAGACGAATAGCATCACCTGCCGGGAGACCAGAGCTGTTTGTACTTATTTCACTTTATAAACATGACCCTTGTGTTTATTCTCACTATTCCTTCCAGTGGCTCTTGGAACAATATGTTGGACAATAACCACATTTAGTGGAAATATGCAAACCACTAACCAGAAAAATTAATTAAACAGTATTAAAGTATTATTGCTGTGTCATCTCAGACATGGAACAGTAGAACTGTCCTGTTATCCATAGTTACCAGGGTGGACCCAATTCTAATTCCTAAAGAGTAGTCCTCTAGTTTTCCAGTTGAAAAACTTGCCCACATTTAAACCAATGCAGAAAAAGCCTGTGTAGATCAAACTCACTGAAATCAAAATGAAGATGATTTAATTTAGAATCTCTGTGTAGACCTGCGGGTTGAACTAAATCTTTTCTAAGTAACATCACCGTTTCTTAATTTCTACCAATCAGAAAGCACATTAGATAAAGTGCTTAAAAATTGTTCTGGACCAGGACAAAAGTTACCAAATATGTTTTAACCAACCAATTCATAATTAAGAATTTGCATCGCAAGTGTGAAGAATACAAAACAAAGATATATAAAATGTATTTAACACAGTATATTTGATGGAAGGAAATGAGTTCATAGAACAATATTTATAGCAGGAGTTCATTTTTTATAAAATAGTTCTGTGTCTGGATGTGCCAAGGAAAATATCGGAAAGGATATGCTCCAATAGGCAAATAATGGTTGTGACCATCAAGTGACTGGGTCATATACAATTTTTGCCTTTTTCTTACCTTCAGGTAATTTCTCTTTCTTTTATTCTATTTTTAAAAGGGTAATGAGGAAACCATGAAGGACATGATTTACATTTTCTAAAAAAGGAGGTGGGCTGGCCTGTGGGGGAGTATGCCTTGCACCAATGCTGGCCTTGCCATCTGGGTTAGTGACATGCGTGCAAAGAGCCTAAAGAGAGAGGTGGGGGAAAGACAAGAAGGAAGGCTTCACCACACCAATGAAACGCAAACAATATGCATATCAGCGTCCTAAGATGTACCATTCTGCTGCGGCAAGCCAAGACAAAAGAATTATCGGACACAACAGTTCAAAGCATATTGCACCTGTCAAAACGTCTGTCATCGTCTATAGAAATGCCCCCATTCTAAGAGAGAAAGGGGAAACTTTAGAAAAGTCACTCAGGAACAACAGCTTACTTTGTCTCCTTCCTCTTGCCAACCCCCCCGATCTGAAAGCCATTGAGATCCACGCTAAAGATTGACTGGAAGGGCCAGACAATAGGAAGGTCTCTTTCATTGTCAAGGACAGTTACACTTTGAAGATGACGCTCAAAAGAGGTTAAAATAGGTCAACAAGCAATTGTTGAGTCTATGCATGGACATGTGAAGAGAACATTGTTAAAGTCACACACACACACACACACACACACACACACACACACACACACACGTCTTGATCTCAAAGAATTCAGCTTTAACACAGAGGTGTGGGAAGGAGGCAACTAGCATGCTATGCCAATTTCTGATTTCACCCTGAAGAAGAATTAAGGGGCAGAGGATCAGTTAATTGACAGTTTAGGGATAGCTTTTGCCATTCCAAACACCCAGACGCACTCTGTGTTGAGATAAGCACAAGTTAGGGCAAAATGAGAAAAGGCAGATTTTAAAAAACATGTAAGAAATGGTTGCTCCATGTAAGCATTTATATTGTCAAGATTTATATTTTCTGGCCAGACACTGTGGTAATTTCAGCACTTGGGAGGTTGACACAGAGGGATGGCCACAAATTCAAAATCTCTGTGGGCTACACTGTCAGTTTCAGGCTAGCCTGAGCTACAATGAGACCTTGTCTCTAAAACTATATTTTCTGGATATGCTTTAGGAAATGTGTATAATATTTAATCAGATCATTTATAAGCAGCTGGAGGAGAGTGCACGTGAACAGTAGTTATTATTTTTGTTGTTATTATTTAGAAGACGTAGAGATCTCAGGATAGCTGACATGGGGAGAAGCAGCATGGCAGATGTGAGTCAGCCCGAAGGTGTGTGAGCTGGATCTGCCTTGTGCTCACATGTGACTTTGGACAAGTAACCAAACTTCTCTGTTTTCAGTTTCTTCCAGTGTGAAAAGGGAGGGGGCTTGTCGGTAATTCTGGCCTTCAAAATGAACTTCTCTCAAACTAAAACCAAAATGTTGGAATTTCCAAATTGGTAAAATAATTTACCATGCCTTCGTGCTTTCAAATTTTACATTTGAAATTTTACATCGTACCAACACCTGCCTTCAGAAGTTTCCTTTTACCATGAAAATAAGTGGGAAGCGGCTGGGGAGCTGACTCCACAGTTAAGATCACCAGCTGCGCCGGGCAGTGGTGGTGCACACCTTCAATCCCAGCAGAGGTAGGTGGAATTCTATGAGTTGGAGGCCAGCCTGGGCTACAGAGTGAGTTCCAGGACAGGCTTCCAAGATACGCAGAGAAACCTTGTCAAATAAAATAAAATAAAATAAAATAAAATAAAATAAAATAAAATAAAATAAAATAAAATAACAGAAAAAAAGATTACTGGCTGCTCCACACATGTGATGCACAGACATGCAGGCAGGCAAATACCCATACACACAAAAACAATTAAGGATTATAAAAAAATAAAACTGGGAGGGAGTAGTGGTATTACAATAAAAATTAGAAGTCACTGGTACAGCTTTAAGGGCGTGATGTATGACTATCAAAATTATTTTCACCAGCTTATGAAATATTTTGAAAAACTTTCTAAAAGAATGCTGAAAAATATGCTATTGTAGTCAGACTGAAATTGATACCTTAATTCACCTTAGTATTTTTAAATTCAAGTTCATCCCTGAACTCTAAAGACAGTGTACCCCCTAAATTATCCAGATAAAGTTCACAATAAAATGCATTTTTTCTTCTTCGTTGAAGAGTTTTTTATTTAAGCATTTATTACTGCCAAAGCTTTAAGCTTTAGCAGTTGACTGTAGAAGCATGAGACAACTAGGTCATTCCTTCCAAAGGGCATTCACAGTTGGATCCATTCTTGTTCCGTTTTCAGTGATATGGGTTAAACCCACAGCTAGATTCATTCTTTAAAGATGTATTTGGACTATATACCAAAGACTATCCATACTGTGCCTACATTTACTTTTAAAGACAGCTTGCTTTGGTTATCAGTTTTCAGATTTATAAACAATAAAGCACATAAGCATATCCACAAGACCCCAGCTCCTCTCTTCTTTCTCTCTCCCATGTGCCAACACATTTATTTATATATCTTTGGGTACATTTCATTTCATTTTTTAAAAAATTAGCTACATCCTTGTTCTTGTTCAGGAATGGATTTATAAAGCACCCAATGAGATCTAAGCTTCAGGTCCTTTGCAATGTTCTCCAAACTTTAGCATTCTTTTCCTTAAAGGTGTCTATTCAAAATGTATACACCTCTGTATCCACAAACATTGGTTGGCCCCTCGCTGGTACCTCCTACTCTTTAGAGTTCATATCCCCCAAATCTTTTACTATCCAAAATTAAGTTCAAACTCTACCATGGGAAGCCTTCTATAATTATTCTAACTCAAATGACCTGAGTCACCACTGCATTTAATTCACCATAAAGCTTCAAAATCCTCCTTCAAAAATCTTCTAGGTAAACTGAGTTTGGAGTTTGGGATTTGGGATGATACTATGCCCATAAACTATACCTTGTGTCATGGTGACTAATCAGTTTTGTTTAACACTATACAGCAGGGTTCAAGATAATACTACAGTAAAATGAATTGCAATATCTTCATCAAAATGAATGACTGAGATAAATAGGCTGTTTGGTTTGGTTCATAATTGACAACAAGTGAACTTTAAACTTTTGAAAATTAAGATTTCAGAACAATTTCTAAAGGACTATCAACCTGAATGTAATTGAGTCATTCTACATGACTCATTATCAAGGCTTACTTGACCAAAATGGACTTTCACTGCTATATTAATAAATAAATAAACAAATAAATAAATAGCACATAGTAGGTATTCAATCAATTTTATAGAATGAATGAAAGAACTAATTTTAGACTATACTTGGTCTAGCTTGTCAAGGGAAAGGATTGTTTTTCTTTTAGCCAAAATTGCCAGACCAGGCCCTAGAACATGATGAGAACAATTAATTTTGATTGGATTGACTCAGCTCTCAAAGCTGTAATCACAACTCCCTAAAATGTAAGTGCCCAACCAGGACTTCACCAACTCTTCAGGGTTGACACCCAACTTACAAAGTTTCAAAATCAGATTATTCTCTGAGAGGGAAAATATAGGTTAGGGATTGAGAGAGAAAGGAATAGGGGCCTAGTCACGGGGCAAAAAAGGAACTTGGAACATGTGAAAGAGTTGAAGATGATCCTATTTCACAAAGACCTGGGACTGTGAAAAAGAGAAGGCACACATCTAAAGAATGCTGAAGTAGTTTTCCTAATACCATCTTTCCCTGACAACAACCTCATTTCTGGGCCCTTCATTACTTTAGATCTTCAAATACATTTGTAGTTACAAATAACATTGCCCTAGAGCTGAAGAGATGGATTCACTGTTAAGAGCACTGACTAACTGTTCTTCCAGAGGACCCAGGTTCAATTCTCAGTGCACCCATGGTAGTTAACGACTGTGTGTAACTCCAGTTAACCATGATCCAGTCCTCTCTTCTGGCCTCTGCATGCAGAGCACAGACATATGTGCAGTCAAAACACCATACACATAAAACAAAAATAAATTTTAATACAATGGCCTTATTCTTTCTCCTCTGTGTGGAATCTCATGATCTTTTATAAAGGGTCAGCTAAGAGATCACACCTGGAGAATGCCAACTGCCATTCTTTAAGCTTACCTTTTCTCTACTGAAGGTTCAGCCAAACATGACCATCTGCAAAGGCAACATTCAAGAGTTGGACGCAGAACCAGGAATTCCGGGTAATTTGGACTATATAGCAGGACCCCTTCTCAAAGGAAATAAAATTAAATAAATGCATTGAAGAGTCTATGTGAACAGTTAACGTCTCAATTTTATGAAATATGGAACTTACTCTACGTAAGCTATTGTGGTGCAGTGTTTGTGAGCTGGGGTGAGGGAAGCAATCAGAGGCCACACAGTGAGTTTCAGTTCCTGGTTGGTAAATGGTATCCTACTGCTCCCCTCCTGGTTCTGTGATGAAGGTGAAAAATATCATTTCTAAAAACTTCTGAGAGGAGCATATGGCAGTATGATCACCAGAAGCAATGCACAATATAAAGCAGATGGAACCACAAGCACCATGCGTTGGTCCAGCTCAACCAGTGATAACAGGAATGCTAATTATTATTGACATTACTCATGTGTCAATACAGAATAATAACTGACATTTGCACACCACTCTTGCTTTTCAAGACGCATTGGCTTGATATCAAGTTTCATCTTCTTTACAGCAAACCAAATAGGCCAGCCTAGTTTAACAGTGAAGAAACGTGGGTCAGAGAAAGTAGTGCCAACCTCAAGTCACAATCACAGGACACTTTCTTGCCTTCTATAATGTTTCCTTCTGTCACCTTCAAGAGTTTGATGTTAGACAACTCCACTAATCTTGAAATTTTGAATCTCATATAAACTCCAGACTCACCTTCCCTCATCTTCTGAGCCTTCATTCACAGGGTCATCATCATTTCAAACAAAGAACTGGGTGCTAAGAACCCCGATCCTGCTTCGCTCTGAAACATACTGTATTGTCAGCCCACAGTTATGATCTCCTTCTCTCCACTATGTTCTCAGGCAAGGATTTAGGCAAAATTCCTATATTTACCTCACCTATAGATAAACAGCATGGTATGCAATTACAATTATAGGTACTAATAGAATGTACACACACCCCATATACGCAAATATACTAGCTATAGTAACATATATAGGATAGAATTTTATAATACAGTTTGAGCTTATTTTTGTATGTGTATGTAGTTATTATTATTAGAAATAAATCTTTATCTGCAAAATGGAGATAACAGAAACTGCTTCATAAAATCATTGTAAGAAATAAATGAATTATTAGGGAATATCAAGTACTTAGAATAACCACTCGTATGCAATAAACATTGACTCTACAAATCGTTTCCTTTTCAATTATTTATTTTATGTTACAAAAATATTCCTGATTTATGAACATCCTTCATCAAAGTCTCTCTCAAATATCCCCTTCCTCTAATGTACCAGTATTTTATGTCCATCAACATCATACATATTTTAAGGTTTTATTTTGACCTTCTTAATATGACAGTCATGAATTGGTAACAATAAAAAACAACAAAAAGTAATGAAATACATACATGGAAGTGGGCACAAAGTCCCATCCTCCAGCTAAGAAGTTATTTGCAACTGATACCTGCTGGCAAAGGGAAAATCTCCTTTTCCCCAATGGATTGCCGCCGGCCATACCAACCACACTCCATGGCAGGCCTGATGCCCGGGAGTAGTTGGCCAACACAAAATGGATTCCATACTTTTGTTTTGTTTTGTTTCGGTATTTTTTTTATAATTTAATTTAATTTTACAAATCAGCCACGGATTCCCCTGTCCTCCCTCCTCCCAGTCACTCTCCACCTCCCCCCAGCCCACCCCCCATCCCCATCTCCTCCAGGGCAAGGACTCCCCTGGGGATTCAGCTCAGCCTGGTAAATTCAGTTGAGGCAGGTCCAGTCCCCTCCTCCCTTCACCCAGGCTGAGAAAAGTGTCCCATCATAGGCCCCAGGTTGCAAACAGCCAGCTCATGCGCTAAGGACAGCCCACTGCCTGGGGGCCTCCCAAACAGTTCAAGCTAATCAACTGTCTCACTTATCCAGAGGGCCTGATCCAGTTGGGGGCTCCTCAGCTATTGGTTCATAGTTCATGTGTTTCCACTAGTTTGGCTATTTGTCCCTGTGCTTTTTCCAATCTTGGTCTCAACAACTCTCACTCATACAATCCCTCCTCTTTCTCGCCAATTGGACTTCCAGAGCTCCACCTGGGGCCTGGCCATGGATCTCTGAATCCGCTTCCATCAGTCATTGGATGAGAGTTCTATCATGACAGTTAGGGTGTTTGGCCATCCTATCACCAGAGTAGAGCTTTCTCTCAACCATTGCCAGTAGTCTATTATGGAGGGAACTTTGTGGATTTCTGGTGACCTCTCTAGCACTTTGCTTCTTCCTATTCCCATGGGGTCTTCATTTATCATGGTCTCTTTTTCCTTGTCCTCCCTCTCTGTTCTTTTTTTTTGTCTGCTAATAAGAGTTTTATTAAAGATAAAGGGACAGAGAGTGTGCAGGCCTGTGGGAGAGACACGTGTGTGGAGAAGAAGTCCCTCTCTGTTCTTGATCCAGCTGGGATCTCCCGCTCCCCTAAGCTCTCTTTCCCTCGAACCTTGCCCTTCATTACCCACCCTCATGTCCAGTTTGCTCATGTAGATCTTATCCAGTTCTCAGTCGTTGGGCAATCCGTATCTTTCTTAGGGTCCTCTTTTCTAGGTAGCCTCCCTGGAGTTGTGAGTAGCAGTCTAGTCATCCTTTGTTTTACATCTAGTATCCACCTATGAGTGAGTGCATACCATGTTTGTCTTTCTGAGTCTGGGTTACCTCACCCAGGATGACTTTCTTCTAGCTCCATCCATTTGCCTGCAAACCTCATGATGTCATTGTTTTTCTCTGCTGAGTAGTACTCCATTGTGTATATGTACCACATTTTATTTATCCATTCTTCAGTTGAAGGGTATCTAGGTTGTTTCCAGGTTCTGGATATTACAAATAATGCTGATATGAACATAGTTGAGCATGTGCCCTTGTGGTGTGATTGAGTATTCCTTAGAAATATGCCCAAGAGTGGTATAGCTGGGTCTTGGGGGAGATTGATTCCTAATTTTCTAAGAAAGGGCCATATTGATTTCCAAAGTGGCTATACAAGCTTGCATTCCCACCAACAGTGGAGGAGAGTTCCCCTAGCTTCACATCCTCTCCAACATGACCTATCTTCAGTGTTTTTGATCTTAGCCATTCTGACAAGTGTAAGGTGGTATCTGAGAGTCATTTTGATTTGCATTTCCCTGATGATTAGGGATGTTGAGCAATTCCTTAAATGTCTTTCAGCCATTTGGGTTTCCTCTGTTGAGAATTCTCTGTTTAGTTCTAAAGCCCATTTCTTAATTGGACTGTTGGTCGTTTTGATGTCTAATTTCTTGAGTTCCTTATATATTCTGGATATCAGTCCTCTGTCAAATGTGGGGTTGGTGAAGACCTTTTCCCATTCTGTAGGCTGTGGCTTTGTCTTGTTGACTGTGTCCTTTGCCCTACAAAAGCTTCTCAGTTTCAAGAGGTCCCATTGATTGATTGTTTCTCTCAGTTGCTACTGGTGTTATATTTAGGAAGTGATCTCCTGTGCCAATGCGTTTAAGACTACTTCCTACTTTCTCTTCTATTAGGTTCAGAGTAACTGGATTTATGTTGAGGTCTTTGATTGACTTGGACTTAAGTTTTGTGCACGGTGACAGATATGGATCTATTTGCAGCCTTCTACATGTTGACATCCAGTTATGCCAGCACCATTTGTTGAAGATGCTTTCTTTTTTCCAATGTACAGTTATGGCTTCTTTGTCAAAAATTATATGTTCATAGGTGTGCTGATTAATGTCAGGGTCTTCAATTCAATTCCATTGGTCCACATGTCGGTTTTCATGCCAGTACCAAGCTGTTTTTATTACTGTAGCTCTATAATAGAACTTGAGGTCAGGTATTGTGATGCTTCCAGAGGTTGTTTTTATTATACAGGATTCTTTTCACTATCCTGGGTTTTTTGTTTTTTCATATGAATTGAGTATTGTTCTTTCCAGGTCTGTGAAGAATTGTATTGACATTTTGATGGGGATTGCATTGAATCTGTAGATTGCTTTTGGTAAGATTGCCATTTTTACTATGTTAATCCTGCCTATGCATGAGCATGGGAGATCTCTCCATTTTCTGACATCTTTAATTTCTTTTTTCAGGGACTTAAAGTTCTTGTCATATAGGTCTTTCACTTGCTTAGTTAGGGTTACCCCAAGGTATTTTATATCATTTGTAGCTATTGTAAAGGGTGGTGTGTCTTTGATTTCCTTCTCACCCTGTTTGTCAATTGTATATGAGGACTACTGATTTTTTTTTTGAGTTGATCTTGTATCCTGCTATGTTACTGAAGGTGTTTATAAGCTTTATCAGTTCCTTGGTCGAATTTTTGGGGTCACTCATATATACTATCATGTCATCTGCAAATAGCGAAAGCTTGACTTCTTCCTTTCCAATTTGTATCCCCCTGATCTCCTTATGTTGTCTTATTGCTCTGGCTAGAACTTCAAGTACTATATTGAATAAGTATGGGGAGAGTGGACAGCCTTGCCTTGTTCCTGATTTTAGTGGAATCGCTTTGAGTTTCTCTCCATTTAATTTGATGTTGGCTGTTGGCTTGTTGTAAATTGCCTTTATTATGTTTAGCTATGTTCCCTGTGTTCCTGATCGCTCCAAGACCTTTATCATGAAGGGGTGTTGGATTTTGTCAAATGCCTTTTCAGCATCTAGTGAGATGATCATGTGGTTTTTTCTTTCATTTTGTTTATATGGTGTATTACATTGACAGACTTTCATATGTTGAACCACCCTTCCATCCCTGGGATGAAGCCTACTTGATCATGGTGGATAATTGTTTTGATGTGTTCTTGGAGTCTGTTTGCCAGTATTTTATTGAGTATTTTTGCATCAATGTTCATGAGGAAGATTGGTCTGTAGTTCTCTTTGTTGCATCTTTGTTTGGCTTAGGAATCAGGGTAATTGTAGCTTCATAGAAGGAGTTTGGTAATGTTCCTTCTGTTTCTGTTGTGTGGAACAATTTAAAGAGTATTGGTATTAACTCTTCTTGAAGATCTTGTAGAATTCTGCACTGAAACCATCTGGTCCTGGTCTTTTTTTTTTTTTTGGTTGGAAAACTTTTAATGACTGATTTTATTTCCTTGGGTGTTATTGAACTATTTAAATAGTTTATCTGGTCTTGATTTAACTTAGGTATGTTAAATCAAGGTATGATTTACCTATCCAGAAAATTATCCATTTCTTTTAGATTTTTCAGTTTTGTGGAGAGGAGGTTTTTGAAGTATGACCTGATGATTTTCTGGGTTTCCTCAGTTTTAGTTGTTATGTCTCCCTTTTCATTTCTGATTTTGTTAATTTGGATGCTCTCTCTCTCTCTCTCTCTCTCTCTCTCTCTCTCTCTCTCTGCCTTTTGGTTAGTTTGGATAAGGGCTTGTCTATCTTGTTGATTTTCTCAAAGAACCAACTCTTTGTTTCATTAATTTTTGTATTGTTCTCTTTGTTTCTAATTTATTGATTTCAGCTCTCAATTTGATTATTTCCTGGTGTCTATTCTTCCTGGGTGACTTTGCTTCTTCTTGTTCTAGAGCTTTCAGGTGTACTGTTAAGTCACTAGTATGAGATTTCTCCAACTTCTTTGTGTGGGCATTTAATGCTATGAATTTCCCTCTTAGCACTGCTCTCATAGTGTCCCATCTGTTTGGGTATGTGGTATATTAATTTTATTGATCTCTAGGAAGTCTTTAATTTCTCTCTTTATTTCTTCCTTAACCCATTGGTGATTCAGTTGAGCATTATTCAATTTCCATGAGATTGTAGTCTTTCTGTAGTTTTTGTTGTTGAAATCTAACTTTATACCATGGTGGTCTGATAGAATGGGTTAATATCGTACTTTCAAATGTGGTTTCCAGATCATTATTTTTCCACAAAGAGGAAATTTTATATTGTTTCTAAGACACTAGAGTATGTGGTAATAAATGCTGTGAATGAAATCACAGATCCCTGTAGAAAGAACAAGCTGTAATTCTGAACCTATAAAATAATTTTCCATAGTATATGAGACCTTACTCCTGTCCTCCCTGCTTGGGTGATATGTGAGTACATGTTAGGTATTTTCTAACATTGAATTGTGAATGTATAATCCAGCACTGTTTTCCAAAGTACTGGGAAATGGCTCAGTACACTTACCCTCGTATCTAAGCTCTGGAACCAGGTTCAGCATAAAAGCTCATGTCTGTACCAGTCAGGATTAGAAGCGCTTTATCATCCATCACTAAGTATGTTCTGAATTGGACCAACTAAGACCCCCCACACACCAAATACATGTACTCAAAGACAGAGGAAATAGCCAGAGACACCTCTTCATTCACTAGTCAAGTTAAAATGGATTCTTGAAGGATTTCTTGGTGGTCTCTGATTCTTACCCCAATTATTTGAATGGAAATCCTTACCAATATATGTGGATTTGGCATGCTTAGAGAAATATTTTCCAAAATGTCGTTTCATATGTATTCCACAGAACACTAGTGTTAGCAGATATTAATATATACTATTTGAAAAACACATGTACATGCTATGCATGATGGTGTATGCCTTTAATGCTGGCACTTAGAAGGCAGAGGCAGGGGGATCTTTAGAGGCCAGCCTGGTCTACATAGTTAGTTCCAGGACAGTCAAGGCTATGTAGAGAAACCCTGTCTGAAAACAAAAATACATGTGCACAATCCAAAGGTCTCTGATAAATAAAGTAGATATGCACTTAGTTAAACAGTTTATTGAATTTATCTAGGGCCTAATATGTTAGTGTTGCCCCCCAGAGAGAGATCACAGTGAGCCACCCTCATAGACTTAGCTACAGACTCCCCATGACACACCACATCTTTCTAGTTCTAGTATCCCATGGACTGGATTTGGAAAACTGCTTCTAACTGTAATATACTCAGATTTGTGTCTTTTGCCTGTCTCTCTTTTGTCAGTTCTGGAGAGAATTGCCTTTTCTGCACTGAATCTTCAGATATATTCACTTATTTACACCTCAATAGGTAGGGAGTCCCTCTACCATGTAAAACACCTCAATAGGTAGGGAGTCCCTCTACCATGTAAAGTCCAGTTTCTATTTTAGAAACTATTATGAATTTTGGTTCATTGTTTTTTAATCTCTCTGGGCAATGTTCTCCTGCTTTGTAAACATTGTGTGCTAACTCATAATTAAATCACATGTTAAAATATCCCAGAATCTGTATATAAACCCATCAGTTTATCTACACACTGCTCTCCAATCAAAGGGCATGAGGTTGAACTTGCAGTTGTCACATGAACTTTGGTGACCTGATGCCTGGGATATGATCTGTGCGTTCTCTCATAATAAACCATGCTAATAATGAACAATAAGAAAAGCATTGCACCTTAAAAAAATCTCATTAACCAGAAAAGTTTTAGAGTCTGGGTATGTCACTTTTTTCTAAAGTTTCTTACTCATTGAAAAATACTATTTTTATCAATTGAATGATTTTCGGGAGACTAAAGAGATTCCTAACCCCTTTTCCTACAGCAGCACTTCACTCCCGATGAAATTCCGAGGCTTATGGTGCTGAAGAGGCGGCTCAGCAGTTAAGAGTATCTGCTGCTCCTGCAGAGGACCTGAGTTCAGTTCCCACATGGCAACTCAGAACACCAGCAAGCCCAGTTCCAAGGGATCCCATGCCTTCTTCCGACCTCCTTGGGTGACAGTCACACATGTGGTGCAGATACATACATGTGGGCAAGCACTCATACACATAAAATTTATAAAAAATAATAATAAATCTTTTAAAAAATTCTGAGAATTGAATTTGAACATGAGGTATGGTGTCTCAAATGTAGGCTTATTTTACCTGCATATATGCATACATATTTATTGAACTAAAGGGAAAATATTAATACAGTTAATCTTTATAATCTCCATGCATCTGATTTCCCAAAGCCAAGCCTGTGGGGAAACTGCAAGACTGTGGGCGGATATCAACCACACTGGTTCCTATTTCTCTATGAACATTAAAAGGAACAAATATCATCCCATTAAATCACTGATAAAGTATCAAACACTATATTGTGATGAAAAGTAGCCATGTGAGTCTGTTAAGTTACTCCAAAACATTTTAAATGTGTTATTTAGAATGGCCAGTTTGATAGTACATTCCCTAAGTTGCCAGACTTTTCTATTACAAATCAGAAACTTTGGTATCTTCTCCTTTAAAAAATAAATAAATAAACTTACTTCCAAGTGTTTCAAAGCCTCCAGCTAGATCTGGATCTGGCTTCAGGTTTCTGACACAAAACCCTTCATAGAGCCTGAAGAATTTCCCTAGGCCCTTCTGGTGTAATCAAATTTCATGTTAACTATTAAATTACAGGCATTTGACTATGTTTTCCAAATGTCTGCGTAGACATCCTGAAGGCCCTGAGAAACTATCCTTAGCCCTAAGTGGAGGCTGGCAAATAAAACCTTTTACCTGTATCAGCAAAACAAAAAGCCCGACCTTCTGATCCCGGCAGGCCAAGCGGCAAAGTGGCACGCGGTGCACCCGATCCTTATTGTGCAGCACAGATTCTTTGTAACAGTGGGAGACAGGGCAGAGCAAAAATACTATCACAAATGCTTCAAAAAGGACATTTTGGGGCTTCGATAGAGACTTTTGACATTATTTATTAGGTTCAAAAATGCTTCACAAAGCCTAACAATGGTTCTATGGAAACCAATCCATCTGAGGCCCTTTCTGTTGTTCTGAGCAGGCATTGATTGGAAGATGGGCCACACTGGCAGAACAATTCTTTCTCAGCAGTCAGTGTAAGTGAGCATTCACCACCGGCCTCGAAAGAGTCTGTGAGCAAGCCGTAAGGGAGCGCCGGGGTGGGCGCGGTGCTGCTGAGGAGCAAGCCTTCATTAACTTCCTGGAAAATAAATGGGTAGGAGAGCCCACAAGCATAGGCAGTGGCTCCTTGGCTGCGCGGCCACGGAAGTCGAGAACTGTCTCTAACCTATGTTCTTTGGCAGTATAAGGATGTTTGGGGGTCATCTCTGGTGTTACTGCAGCCAAGCCCCTTCCGATTGCGCTTCCGCGTACGCTTAAGGAATCTGTGCTTGTCCAGGATCTCGAGGCGGCCACTTGATTCCGCTGCTCAGGTTCCAAGGACGTCTTATAGGTGATCTGTGGGGAAAAGGAGTTCTGGCTGGTACTTCTGCAGAGGCCGATGGCGGTGAAAGGTCTCAACACGGGACCTGGAAGTCAAAGCAGAGTGATAATAGAACCCGAGCCTGGACAAGGATCGCGCGACTGCAGCTGGGATGGAGAGAGAAAACAAAACCCCCTAACCACGTTGTCACACAGTCCAAACGCTGACTAGTCCTTTGCTGGCAACAACAGTTTCAAAGGAACCTGTTCAAACACCCCCCCCCCACCCCCGAGAGAAAGAGAAGGACTTGGTGACTAACGCGGCACACGAGCTTCTAACTCTGGGAAGTTGGTAAAGAGAAAGTTATTGAATCATGCTAGATAGGCCAGCGAGGATCAACGACCCACACAGACTGACAGCTGATGATCTGAAAGAAAACCCAGAAGTTAGCTATGCCATGGATTTTATCAGAAACTGTAAAACCAGCTGAAACAAAAACGCAAAGTAGATGGCCCCGAAGCTGAGTCTACCCAACACCACACCCTCATGCTGACATTAATATCAAGTAAAAATTTTTATTCTTTCCCCAATCACACTTCCAGTGTTATATATTCTATCCACATTTTATATATCTAGTCTTCCATTTTAGTTTGAGAAATTCTACACATTGAAATACACACATTAGAAGTCTAGTCCTTTACTAATAAATTATGATAATTTACGCACTTTAAATCATTTCCCGCAGCTCTCTAATGGGCTTTTTTAGTAACAGGGAAATTCCTAAAATATTTGAAACAACCCACAGAATTATTTTCCAGTTCAAAATTGCATAAAATTAGAATGCATGGTGTCACCTAACAGCCAGTATATCTCTAAAGAGTCAAATCGAATTCCCACCACATTGCTTTGTGCCTAGTACGTACTGATCTTACTGATCTTCCACTGTGCACTCAATGTACCTGTCAAACAAACAAAACAAAACAACAGCAGCTTACTGGATCTGACTGATCCAAAGTAAGAATTACTCCTGGACATAAAAATGGAACACTTCCAAAGGTCTAAGTAAGTGAAGGCTTTCAAACTCGGTGCTTTGCAAGCTCCTAATAATACCTATTATTATGGACTTCCAGCACCAGTATATAAATAGTATATATTTAATTATTGTCCATATTCAGCGCATGAAGAATCTACTGAAATTCTGGAATTCAGCATAATAGGACGCAGCTAGGCAGAGCATGTTTTCCTCTCTCTTGAGCTGAAAAACGGACATCCTTTCCTTTGAAGGACTCCGGTAATCATGATGATGCGTTGGACCAGCAGGAGGTTTAGTGTGACAGTGGAGTCTAACAAAATCCAGGCCGTCAGAGTCCAATCCTGAAACTCAGCTGCCCTAAATCTCTTTGTTCTCACGGGGAACGTGGAGCTTCCGCTATCCATGGCACTTGACTGCTGATGAAATTAAATTTGTTCTTTCATTTCTTCATTGGCTATCATGCGTGCACCTGGTAGGGGCCCAACAGCATCCAAGACATCAGGGACACAGAAGGGAATAAGGCGAACGTTATCTCTGCACTTACACAGCCTACAGTCTCTTTGTGGGGAGAGGAGGGGGAAGGAGGAGGAAGCTGACTCATGAACAAGAAATAAGAAAGCTTAGACGTCTTAATTTGGTGCTAAATCCTAAGAGAAAAATAAAGCAAGAAAGCTTATGAAAGACCGAATGTGTCATACTTCACTAACGACTTGACTATGGAGAAATAAACTAGTTGAATGTCTGAGGAGAGACCACAACAAAGTGTTAAGCCCTGAGAACATAGAAAGTGCTTAAGGCTGAAGAACCACCATTTCCCTGTCAACTTGTTAGTACAAGGATGTTCCGACCCGGAGTCAGGGTGGGAGGCTTGAATCCTGACTTCAGCCCTACAGAAAGAGAACCCCAACAGGCCTCCAAATCTGCTTCTATAGCATGAGAAAGTCACATTTTCTATCTCAGTGGAAGGATCATATAGAGTAGAGCTGAAGGTGCATGTGCACATTGGAACATTGCCTTATACAGAGCAAGACCCAAAAAGTTAACCAGGCTGGAGAGATGGCTCGGTTGATAGACCGCTTGCCTCATAGGCATGAGGACCTGGGTTAGATCCCCAGAGACCATGTGACAATGCCTGCTGTGGGAACAGGTGTTTGCAATCTCAGAGTTAGGGGGTGGTGGAGATGGGAGGGTCCCCAGGATTCTCTGGCCAGCCTAATCTAATTAGGAAGATGTGGACCAATGAACCTTGTCTCAAAAGGAGGCAGACTCCTAAGAATGAGATATGAGATTTTCCTCTGACCTCCACACACATATACACAGACACAGACACACACGTGCACACACACACAAACACACACACACACACACACACACACACACACACACGTTCACATGCGTGCGTGCATGCATGCATGCACATGTGCCTGTATGCACACAAACATATACACACATACGTTTTTTTAAAAAGTGTTAGCCAACTCACATAATCTGCTTCTCCTCATGGGTCCAACATCTCAGAAATAAAAGATTCTCTGACTCAGTGTCAGCAGACCATCTTACAGAACCTGTCTTAACATTTGGAGTGAAATCTCTCTCCTCTCCTCGGGAAAAAAAAAATCTCCATTTCAAGAAGGCTACATAACACCAATCCAATCCTTCTACGTGACATAGATATAAACACCACCAACATTATACAGTCTCTACTGCATTTAGGTAATTTTTTAAAATAAACCCTCCAAGTACAAGTAGTCTTCATAGAACTAATTATCCTTGATTTACGGATGAAAAGACCAAGCTTACAAAACACCCATGCAACTGTATCATGGCCACAGAATTGATGTGGGAGAGAGCTGAGACTTGAGCGAAGATCTTCAATTCCAAAACCCGTTTCTTATGTTCCATTTAAAAGTATTGTGTGGCGTGCCCAGGTATATGCCTGTGTACCTGTGTGCCTACCATATGCATGCTTGTGTAAACACACATGGGTGAACACAGACTTGTGCATAAAACAGCATGTGTGTGAAGGTCAGCAGACAGCCTCATCTGTTGGAGACACCCTCCCCATTTGTCTTTCACCACTGTCCAGGCTGGTTGCTGGACGGTGAGCTTCCAAGGATTCCCGTGTCTCCTCTGCCTCTCATTCTCACACTTGAAGCACTGAGATCACAGACAAGTGCCCATATGCCCGGCTCACATGGGTTCTAGAGATTCACACTCAGGTCTTCCAAATGCCTTAGCCACTGAACGATTTCCCCATCTTCTGTTTCTTTACATTTAATAATCTTTCCTACTATGGTAGCTGAAGTTGATACATTTAATTGTCACACATATTACCCTATTAATTCACAGCTTCTTTGTTTGTAAAGTAGGAAGTCAGCTGCCTAAATGTTGTATGTTGGTTTTGTAAATAAAATGCTCAACATAGAGTCTTTATACATATGGGGGCTATAATGATGTCACTGCTACTGTTTGGTGCAACACCTGACTTATGAATAACTTGTCATCAATATGCACCTGATATCTCCTCAAATGTAATGCTTGTCAACAAGTAGCCTAAGCTCTCACCAATAAATCTCTTGTCACACTTCTAGAATATGGCTCACCATTGATTCAATAACCAGTGGTTTCGTTTATATTGTAGTTAAAACCAGAAAGTTGAGATGAGAAACGTTAGAAACCACAATGTGATACCTACCAGAATCCCCCTTGGAGTTGCCCAAGAGATGGTTCTGGCACGGTATGTGTCTACCTGCAGCTTCCGAGGAAATGGTATTCACTGAGTGTGATCTCTCAAGAGGTTTATTTGCAGCTTGCTTTTCCAGAAGTGGGCTGGTCCAGGCCTGCTTGGGTGGTCCGCTAGGTGGCTTCTGCATTCCCTTTTTGGCAGTAAAGACCAAACCGCCTTTATCCATTTCCCTGGATGGTGACAGTGAAGAACAGGCTTCTCCATGAATTTCTTCTTTGAAAGAAACTGTGTTCATGGGAGACTTGGGGACTGTGTTCTGGTGAGTGTAAAGAGGTCTTTTACCTGTCATTGGACTATGAGTCCCTTCTACACATCCTGTAAAAGGGAAATACATTAGTTTGAACAAATCACTTCAAAATCATCTTCTAGATTAATGAAAGGAAGCATGGATCAAGTTATATATGGCTTTGTGTGTGTTTTCTGTTTCAAACATGAGCAAAAATAAATGACCATGACAGGAACTGGGGTATCTACATGGAAGAAAAAAAGGTAGGAAGGGTGTGGAGAGAGGCATAAAGGGCTGTGAATACTCTGAGTCAGAGGTATGAAGCAGGTGCTGTAGGATGCCCTGGACATAGCTGCCACTTAACCCTTGCAAAAGCTACAGCTAGCTGAAACTATTATTATCTCCATTTCATAGTCCGGAAACTGGCTTGAATAAGTTCCTGCCACCAAAAAAATAAAAAAATAAACAAAAAAAAGCTGTATTGAAGTTCTAATTTGCAATACCTGTACACCTGTGCATGGGGCCTTCAATATCTGCACATGTGCCCTCGTTTGGGAATAAAGTTTCTAAAAATATAATTAAATATGACGTTCATCTTGTTTGTCCTTATTATAAAGCAGAGACACACACAAGCATGCCTCATGGAGACACAGGTACAGGTGAAGCCCAGTGAAGATGGAGACAGGGAATAGGAGTCAAGGAACATGAGGAGCTTCTAGAGTGAAGAAGCAAACAACCCTTCTCTAGAGCCTTCAGAGGAAGCATACCCAGGCAGGCACCTTGATTTGGGACTTCTAGCCTCGAGAATGGAATGAATAAATTTCTGTTATTTTAAGCCACCCATTTTTTGTGACCATTTCTTACAATACCCCAAGAAGCCAATGTACACTTAGAACAGGTAACAGGTCCATGATCACATAAACATTACTTAACAGAGTTAGAACTTTAGCCCAGAATCTCAACCCCAAAGCACAGGTCCAGTGGGCCAGACTCTTCTTTAGATGCACAAGCAAGGGGAAAAACACACTGCTGAAAGCTGCTTTAGAGGACTAGGGGGCGTGGCTCAGCCAGGAAAGTGCTTGCCTGGCAAGCATGAGGATCTGAGTTGGATATCCCAGAACCCATGTAAAAAATCCTATGTATGGGCACATTTGTAATCCTAACATCATAGAATCAGAGATAGGCGGGTCTCTGGGGCTCAGGAGCTAGGCATCCTAAGCAGCTAGGCTAGTCCCAGGCCAAGGAGAGAGTAAATGTGAGAGAGCCTTCTGTAGTCAAGGAGAGCCATGGACACAGCGAGGACAATGCCGTTTCCCCGCTACAGACAATGGTGGCCTGAGGGAAATAGAGAGAAGAAGGCTTAAAGAGATAGCTAAGAAGCAACTCTGACCTCTCACCAGAAGTAATGGGTGAGTTATAAAGGGGAAAAAAAACAGGAGAAGAGAAAAATAAGTCTCTGGATGGACAATATAGGAGAGAGAGAGAGAGAGAAAGAGAGAGAGAGAGAGAGAGAGAGAGAGAGAGAGAGAGAGAGAGAGAGAGAGAGAGAGAGAGAGAGAGAGAGATTGATTTGATTTAGGATTATATTTGAAAGCAATTGAGGTCTTTTTGGGAATGAGAAATGTTGGGAGGGGTATGAGAATGGACAAAGCTTATTTTTATCTAATTACCAAATTCAATCTTCTTGCAATTCTGTGTTTTGCATAAATAAAAACATAAATTTTGGTTTATATCTAAGATATGTTATTCTCATCTCAGAACAGTAGTGAAAGTACTACAACTTGAAGCTGGCTGTGAATCATGGTTTTCTGCAATTCACAGCTCAATAGCCTGGGAAATGTCTCTTTAAGTTACACAATCTCAGTTTCTCATTTGTAAAATACGGAGAATTACAACTACTTGAGAATATTATAAAGAACAGATTAGAAGGTGTGCACAATGTATTTAGAGTATAGTTAGCATGTAGAAAATAAATATTAAATATTGACATTATTACATAGTAAATGCAAGCTTATATGAAAGAATAATTCTTAAACATAAAGATGTAAAGCACACAATGAAAAGAGCAAAATTTCAAGAAAATAAACTAAAATTAGCAGTTCAAATGGTGGAATTTCTATTAATCATTAATTAGACAAAAATAAAATTTAGAGAGCTAAAATAGTTTAGCATTCATGGTGCAGATGTATTTAATGACATGTCTTTTCACATAACAGTGACATAAGATAAGATCTTCAATGTGGGAAGTAGTGTAGGGAAAGAGAAATCTCCAGGGCTTAGGAATCTCCCTTGGTTGAGTGCTAAGCAGGCTAGTTTTAAGAACTGAAGGGGAACTTGCAGAAAGATATTGAGTCTGTGACAGTATGACCAAATGAATTATGGAGAAAATAGATTCAAGCCCTGAACTTCAGTAACTACAAATCTGCCCTTAGCTGGAAATTGATTCTTTACACATAAGAGTCAAGCAGAGCTCACTGGGGTAGTCCTCAATCGAGTAGGACTAGTGTCCTTATAAGAAGAGAACAGAGATACAGATATAGAGGAACGCCACGGGGCGGGAGAGACAGATTGAAGAGGTGTTTCTAATAGTAAAGGAATGCCAAGAATTGCTACCAAAAGCTAAACATGCATTGAATAAATCCTCCTTCAGAACTTGCAGTCAAAGCTTTGACTCTTGCTCCCCAAATCGAGGAAATAAGGTCTCTTGTTTTAGCCCATCTACTTTGTGGTAATTTGCCACAATAGCCACAGAACTATTGCGTAAATTAAAGTTCTAATTTGTGCACATTATCCTAATCACCAATAAAACTCTTTCACCCAAAACATAGGTTTCTTTTTTTCCTTTCTTTTCTTTCTTTCTTTCTTTCTTTCTTTCTTTCTTTCTTTCTTTCTTTCTTTCTTTCTTTCTTTTTTTTTTTGTATTTTGGAGATTGAAAAGAGAAAGACCCCAAATCTGATAGTTGTGGGATGGGAAGGGGAAGTGGTGGTTTGGATGACTTGAGTTCTACCATGTAGAAGAATTGGGCTAAAGTACCAGGAAATATATTGTGCATGTTGAGTCACAGGTGGCCAAGAGGATACTGGCCATGCTAACTACCACATTCTACCAAAACCACAACCTTGTACACTGAGGGATAATCATAGAAAGTGCTCTGGTATACCAGTAAAGTGGAGGTGATCCTAAAAGTATCTGTCCTATTTGAAGGGATCAGACACCTTCCAATCCTTTTATTGCCAAGAAGAAATGGAAATTCCAGGCCAAGAAGACATTTTATAGAGAGAACAAGAATGCTTAAGAATGTAAAACCTTCTGATTTGTAAATAGTGTATCTTTTTAGTCTTCTAATTATGTAGTGTATAATACATGACACAACTGCTCTCTGAATAAGCACAAGCTACCAGTTTCTGTTGTTGGGCACATAGCCAGACCTATGAGTGGCACAACCATTTACTTCTTTCCATAGCATCTTCACCTTAGAACATAATTTTATAAATATTCATCTTAGATCAATGGGAATGCATTTGTAATCTCTGTTCACAGGCAAATCTTAGATCTAGATATCTGGTCTACCTCCATCATATTAACTTGAATGTCTGATTTCCACTTAAAGTGATTTGTTATTTCATCTTAAACCTCTCAATTTGACATGGTAGACAAAAATTATCAGGCTTTCCAAAATGCAGAGAAACATATAGGATTTTTCAAATGTATAACACTAGGTTTCTTAGTTCAAAAGGAAAATGAATGCCATTATAATCAGTGATACTCAGTCCATTCTTGTTTGTTTGTTCAAATATTGTGGATATGATGTAAGATCTGAAGCACTTATATACATCCCATTTCCCTTCATGTCCAGGAAGTTTGGGATTAAGAAAATTTAAATGTTCTCTGAGACTAACCACTTTCAACATCCAACTCTGTGGAAATATTCTGAGGGACTAAATTTTTGCACCTTTGCATCAAATATCCCACCCCTTCCCAGAAGGGCAAGTAACTTTGCACTTATGACATATTAGGCATTCTGTGTACAGGAAACAATAAAACCACTACATATTACGTATGAAGTATTAAGATGGGTGGTCATTGTGGTTATTTATTTAATTATTCAACCAATATTTTAAAGACTCTGCCACAGATTAGATACTACTCAATACAAGCAATCATTTTTTAAGACAACATGTATCAGTTGATTTACAGGAAAATGAACTGAATCCTACCAAACCACATTCTGCTAATTTCACAGATTCATGAATCTGTTTCTGGTATCTCTATGATACCACTGCCAGGTGACCTAGATGAATAGAACAACCAGTTGGTCTTAAATAGAGAGAGAAAGTGTTCAAAGTTCTTTTGCAATCTTCAATGACCTTTTTTCTTAATTTTCCTTCCTAGATAGTAACAAAATTTAAGCCAAATTCCACAGCCTGTGGCCTGAAGTCCAGCACTTCTTGGCAGGTTATACACCTAAGTCTAATTCATTGTTTCCTAACCCTGGCTGCACATTGGATGATATATGTTAGAGAACAACATATTGGATGTTTTTGAAATACATATCATGTCCCACCATTGGCAAACCCAGTGAGAGGGACCCAAGCATCTGTCCTGTGAGGGCCGTTTGTGATTTAAAGTATATCATCAGTGTAGAGAGTCCTTGACCTGTGTAAATTATATGGGTTCCCAAGGCTCTTGACAGTTTTATACACAGAAATAATCATGAACATGAGCTGAAAAATCAATACCATCTTTCTCTTCAGACATCTTCTGCATCCAGACGCCATCTCAGAATCCAGCATATATACTCCGTATAACTTGAGTATTTCTTTACATTTTACTTGTTTTCATATCAACCCTCTCACTTGAGCTCAATAAACCTCTCTGGCTTACAAATTTTACTGAGAAATTGAAGCTGGGAAAAAATAATCATCTTGACTATATCACTAGCTGAGCTGAAAGCAGGATCCAGGTCTTTGAATTTGGGGTAGGTTTTGTTTTGCTCCTTCATAATACATGCTGGTGGTACCTACCCAAGGATACACATGAACGCAATATCCTGGGCTTGATGAAGTACCTATGACATCAGCTAACAAGTTCTGGGCACTGACCACAAGCTAGGCCTGCTCTACTATCCAGGCCCTAGCCATAAAAAAAAAAATGGTGCCAGCAGTATGTCTAACACGTCTAACACAGGGAAGTAGAGATTCTCATTTTCAAAAGGTGGAATAAAACCAGTGGTGAATAAAACTGGCAGAACCAGGATTTGAACCTATGCATACTTCATATGAGATCCCTCATTCAAACCATGCTTTCAGGCTCCTGGTACAGGGATCGATATTTCATCAATTATAGACCGTTGTGTTTTGGTGGTGGTGGTAGTAGTGGTGATGTGCTGAAAATGCGCCAGTCACCTTGCTGCACAAGTAACTCGGTCTCCTATTTGCACCATAGATCTTCTATCAGCTACTAACTTCATTTTAAATAGTATTGTGTCAGACAGGAGATTTAAAGACACCATAAAATAAACCTAAGAGCTGAAAGCATTTTACCAAAGCAACTTCTTATTCTCTTTGAGTTGCAGAGTCATTTTGATAAATCGTGATAGATGCTGGTATATTCTTTGGGGGAGGTGGAGTGGGAACAGGCCTAGAGGGCCTGGAACTCACTATTGCGACCAAGCTTGTATATTCCTTTTCAAGTCAATACAAAGGCAAACGTGTTGACTTCCATGTCTTTGGGCCTTTTTAGATCCAAAGAGTAAGGTTTCCGCCCCTTCACATGGCCGTTCTTCTCAGCTTCTGTGTGTCTTCGCTTCCCAGACTTTAGCTCTGTACTCAACAGTCATTCTAACCCTGTCATGTTTGTGCTATGAAAGCCTGGCAGAAACACCGACCTAAGACCTAAAGGTAATTAATTCCCCTAAGTCCATTATAGCATTTAGGTAGGACTAAAGGCTACACCTAATTCCTTTTGTTTTCTCACATCTAAAATCAAACATTGATCATAAATATACTCTCCATTCTGTTAAGACAAACAAAAATCCTCCTGCAGTATACCTCTTAAAGGTATTCCTAGACCATAATAATGTTTGTCGCCTCTCAGTCCCCTTTTCTCCCAGTGGCGGACTAAGACTCGTGATTGAGCTAATGAGTTTGAGTACAAGAGACTTGTCAGGATGTATCAAGCTCTGAGAGATGTTGGAGATTTGAGATCAAGCACACACAAGTCCTGAGTCTAGACTGTTGGAGTCAAATCTATACTTTGGCCCTTACTTAAGTGCTCCCATAAACTGGAAATTATGTACCTTGGAATAAAATAAATTACTTAATAAAATAAGGCTTGGAGCAATGCTAGGCAATAGGAAGTACATATCTTAGCCATTCTTATTGTTGTTGGTTAAAAACAACTATCCTTTCTCAAAGGCTGTGGAGAGGGCTCAGTCCATTGGTTGCCACATAAGCATGAGGACCTGAGTTCTCATCCCCTGACAGCCAGGTACAGCAGTTGTCACCTGTAATCACAGTACTGAAGAGGCAGAGATGGGAGGATCCCTGGGCTCACTGTCCCACCAGCATGCCCAGGTTGGTGATATCCAGGTTCAGTAGAGACCCTTCCTGAAAAAACAGTGTAAAGCATAGAAGAAGACATCTGATGTCAAGCTATCACTTCCACATGCATACACTACACATATATACATACAAATGAACATGTAGACACAACACACATATCACACACACACACACACACACACACACACACACACACACCTCCCTCTCTATACCTCCTGAAAAAAATATACATTCAACAGTCCAGAGACTCATCTTATATACTCCTTCATTCAAAAATATTTGTTGAAAACCTACTATGTGCCTCTTATACTTGATCTTGAGATGCAAGAGAATAATATAAATGAGGTCCTTACCCTCAAGAAACATAGTAACTACTGTGTATTACAGGAAAGAAAAACAACACAGTCAAACGGTTACAAATAGTGAATAGTATCAAGGAAAAGCCAAAAGGTTAAGTAAGACAGAGATTCCTGGATAGTGACATGTGGCAGTGACATTTCGTCTCTGAAGACCTGGAGTCTGAAAAGGATCTGCTCACTTCAGGGGTAAAGAAAAATACCACCCTGACCACTGAAAGCAGCCCCAACAGCTGAAATAAAGTAAGCCAGAAGGGACTGGGGAGGAGTCTAGAGGTCGCGTGTGACTCACAAAGGACTGAAAGATGATCAGGATGAGGCACCAGTGGCAGACACGTAGAAGGCTGCTGGCAGCCTTGCAGGTAAGAGGAAACGGGAACCCAGATGGATGTAGTAGTTTGGGCTTGGCCAACTTGCGAAGGTATTTCACCTGAAAGGTTGGGGTTATAAGAACAAAAGTGTTGGGGAAGGTGAACGATACAATCTTGTAGTTTCAACTCCATCATGTAAACAGCTTGGAAACTAACATGCTGATCCTTATAGTGGCGATGACTTCCTTTAAACCCATCAGAGAACTGAGTTTTCAGGGGAAACTTCCACCCCCAAACTCTGGAGAGACAGCTGAGTCCAACAGGTCAATCTTGGGTTTGCTTGCCTGGAGAAGTTACCAGTGCAGCCATGCACTGGTGGGAACATTGAAATAGTCGACTTGATCAGTCACTGGCTGCTGGCTACGGATGAACTTGAGAGTTCAGGCCTGGAGACCTGTTTCAGGTGGTTCCTACATTTTAGTGGATTTTACCTCAAAAAACCTCTACCACATTCTCAAGGTGAATTTGTGAGAAAGATCTCTGCAAGGTTGTGACAGGGAGATGGGATGAAGGAGCTTTGCAAAGCATAAGCAGAATGTTCTCCACGACGGGAGCATGGCAACACTTTATTCTAACTGAGGGAGGGAATTTTCCCATGCTACTCCCCTTCCATGCTCCCTGTCTAACCTAAAAAGGAAACAAACAACCTAAGCAGTACTTGCACATCTCAGGGCCTGAGCCTGGGACTTCATCACAAGATGAGATTACAGAAGCTTCCCACACTTCCCAAGCCTTACCATTGGCTCCCTCCAGTACACGGGTTCTCAACCTGTGGATCGTGACCCTCACTTTCACAGGGGTTACTTAAGACCATCAGAAAACACGGATATTTACATTATGTTTCACAACAGCTGCAAAATTACAGTCGTGAAGTAGCAACAGAAATTATTTTATGTTTGAGGGCCACCACAACATGAGGAACTGTATGAAAGGGTCGCAGCATTAGGAAGATTGAGAACCACTGTTCTAGTGAAATGAAGTTGGATGAGAACTCAAAAATTTCAAGATGTAGGTTCTCTCTGAGGAAGACAAGCAAGGGCAGCTCAGAGTCCAAACAAGGGGGAAAAGAACATGAGAAACTTGAAGCCTCTGGGGCCACAGCTAAAACACACAGCTAAACGGGACACAATACCTACTTGGGTGAACAGAAAATGCACGCTAAAAATGGACTGATGTCATTGCTACTACTCAGTTCATCTAACAGGTATTCGAATGAAGAGTTGGGAAGCATCAAAAGGCAAATAAAAACCTAGTCTGAAGAGAGAAAGCAAGCGGAAGCAACGTTTTCAGATACAACACCAACATGGGCATTATCGGATCATTTAAAACAGGTTCATTAGCATAAACTCTGATGCAGAAAGGAAAGAGCATGAAAGAACAGCTGGGTGAGGTAAAAAGAGAGATGAGGACTCTAAGAAAAACTGAAAATGAAATGTCTGAAATTTAAAGCAAAATACTGTAAGAGAAATGAAAAATGTCTTTGATGGACTCATCCACAGAGTGCATCTGGCCAAGGGAATGAGGAAGAATCGAGAAGAGGGAATGTTTTAAAAAGAGCAGACTGTACAAGAAGTGAGACAACTGAACAACTATATCCACATAGCTGGAATACCAGCAAGGGAGAAAAGAGACTGAGGCAGAAAAGCTGTTTGAAGATGTGACTTTCAAAAGTCAACGACAGACAACTGAGGCCAGCATCTAAAAGAATATCAAGCAAGATTAATGCAAAATGGAGACTGAAATCCTCCACCTGAGACCATCATTCTTAAACTGCAAAAGTCAAACACAAAGAGAAGAAAAAAAACATGTAAACGTGTGTGTGTGTGTGTGTGTATGTGTGTGTGTGTGTGTGTGTGTGTGTGTGCGCACATGCATGTGTGCGTGTGTGGATGTCATTCATGCAGGTGCATGTGTATGTGTTTGTGTGTATGGACAACTTCCGGTGTCATTCCTAAGGTATCATTTATCTTGTCTTTTTTGAGACAGTGTCTCTCACTGGCTTGGAAAGCTTGCTGAATCAGCTAAACTGGCCAGAGAGTTCCAGGGGTCTATCTGTCTCTACCTTCCCAGGGCTGGAATTACAGGAGCATGGATTCGGAGGATCAAACACAGGACTTTGGGCAGACAGGTTATGCACTGAGCCATTCTCCCAGCACTAAAGAGAAAGACTCTTGAAATAAGCCAAGGAAGAAAGAACACTATCTTAAATGAAAGCCTGAAAAAAATCACAGGGAAGGACCTATGATACACAATAGTGAGAATATTTAATAACAATCTGTTTCAAAAGTCACCACAAGAATAGATTTAAGTGTTCATATCACAAAAATACAAAGTAAAGTATAAGGTGATTAGTATGATTGAGTCAGTCAATAATTATACATATTTCAAAGCATCATTTATATACAATATGTATGGTATTGTCATTTAATTAAAATTATATTATATTAAATCACAACAGAATTCAGAAGCCACATAATGGGAAGGTGAAATAAAATATTCAAAGTGTTGAAGTGTTGAAAGACAAAAATAAAAACATAGTCTATATCCCAAAAAAATATCATTTAACAATAAAGGACAAATTTAAAATTTCTGAGAACAGCAATGGCCACAAAGCAATTGAAGGATTCTTTCCCAGTAACACTGTCCTGTTAGAGATGTTAAAGGAAATTATTTAGAGAGAAGGAAAAGGGTATAGATCACAAATTCAAATCTCATGAAGAAAGACAGAACTTGGAGAAAAGATGAATACAATGATCTTTTTTCCTAACTATTAATTGACCCAACAGTTAACTTCTGAAACAAAATATAGTCCCCACTTCATTCCCAAATGGCCTCCTCTGCCACATATCTGACTCCTTTCTCTGAGGTACCGTTATTCAAATAGTTTAACATGCCATATGCCTGGTTGCTCCTAAGTTTGATCCCCTCACCAGAATGCGAGTTTGGTGAAGGCAAATACGAATTTTTAATTCTATCCCTGGTATTTACTAGACAGTCAAAAATTTATTGTAGGTAGGACAAATGAGGGAAGGAGTCACTTGCCCTCTCTGATGGATGCTCCTCAGTATGAAGGCTACCTTCCTCCATGCTCACCTCCTCAGGTTACTCTTCCTGCGTATCGCCTAGGGACTGGCCCACATCTGTCAGTTCACCACACTCACCATCCCAGCTCTAGTAACCATGGTGCCTGTGCCCAAGCCAGGAGGGCGAACAAGGTTTGTCTCAAACAACAGTTCATCAAAAAAAAATTGTGATACCAAATTTTTAAAAGAATTTGAGGACTGTGTTGAGGTTCACTGATGTCTGCCATGAGTGTGAGAAAATGGAGCAGTCACAAGGTGGCCATTTGTCATGACTCAGGCACCCTGCTGTATGCAAGGGAGCCCATCCCTGCCTTTGAGGGGGAAGGATATACCTTCTCTTAGCGTCATTGGACCACACGGTTCTCCAGCAGAAGGTCATGAAGCCATATTCTCTGCTTCTTCAGGAGTAGAGTAGCCAAGCCATAGACAGGCTGACCTTATTACAGGCTGCTTACTTCATCCAAAATGTCCCTACCCACATACACTCCCAGCACAAGTCTACTCAACTGCCTACTGTTCCACACCTTGTCAATGCTTGCAGCTGCTTGTAGTCAACATGTGTTGTTCTTTGTGGCCATCTTGGAGAACATAAGACAATACTTCCGCTGTGCTTTTACTTTGTGTTTTCCTAATAAAGAACAAATTCAACCATCGCTCCTCTTCCTAAAGCTTTCCCTGGGGTGGTCCGCACTTGTATAACTGTGGACAGAGTTTACAGCCCTTCTCTCCCCTGTTCTGTTTCCTAACCAGCGGGAAAGTAGGGACAGAGCCCAGCAGAACAAAGTGGGGAAACACGGAATACATAGGTGATCCAAAGCGTTGATAGTCTGCCTTGAAATGAATAACCAGGAGCTGACCTTCAGAGGTTGAACTCACACCGTCCCAGTCTGGTCTAGCACTATTTTGCATGCAAGGAAGTACTTGGACAATTCCTTCATCCCAATGATTTACTTAACTTCAGCCACAACTGGCATGATGTACAAAAGGCTTCTTGCTTCCTGCTTGTTACCACCTAGAAGAGTGCTCAGCCTTCTATGAAATTGTTTTCACAGCTCTCATTTTGCCCACTTGAACACATGCACTGCTGCAATCCATCTTTTAAAACATGAAACTATATAGGAAAACAGGGAGGGACATTTATAAACACTTAAAATCACAGAATTGAATGGTCCAGAAAAAAAATTCTTCATTGCATTTACTGTATAAGAAAAGCCTGAAGTGTCTTTTACTAAAGTCACAGAAACTCATCTGAGATGGTTCATAATTGGTTGCATGAATAAATGATTCTGGTGAATAAAGGAAAGATGGGAAGGAAAACATTACACATGGAATCTGAAACCATTGAAAAAGGAATTCAGGCTGCCTTCAACCCCAGCCTTTGTCGATGGCATTACCAGAGATCTGTGTCGATATTATTTTGAAATTTAGGGCTTCAACTTGTATGAACATGAATCTGCATGCTGAGTTCTCGCACGGCTCCATGAAATGGTAAAAAGAACCCAACCGACCCCATTCTTGCATTAAAGCAACACGCCGTGGAAGGCCTGAAAATAAACCATCTATGCTTGATTAATTAGGTTTGTAAGTATTGTTTCAGAACCAAACAATATTTCTAAAGATTTCAATAGTTCAAAGATTGCCCTATGGCCGTCTGGCCAATACATCTTCTAACACATGCAGTTTACAAGCATTTTTCTTCCCAATACGTTGTCTTTGGTTGGTGCGACATTGTTTGAGTGCAGGGCTATTTGGGTCATGGTGGTTTTCTCCTCTGCACAGCAGTGGTTCTGAGCACAGCACTTTGACCATACATCTTCCATGTCATTGCCATCAAAGGCACATGACACTTCCTGGTGACCAATCAGGAGTGGTCCAGCATCCTAACAGAGGGCATATTGGCAAGCCAAGCTTTCTTAATGACAGCCATTGTTCAGGTCCAACAAAAGGGAGGTCCTGAATATTAACATGTGGCCTTGTGTAAAGGTCATCAGTATGGCACATCCATCATATTTCACAGCTGAGAAAGAGAACTTTATATGTTCTGTCCGAACCTACTGTTGTCTAAATAAATGTAGTGGGCTGACAGCTGACACCAATGAGGCAAATGGCCTTGAGTGATGAGCACCTCTTTATGTATCTTTTTGCTCCTTTGAAGAAGCAGCAGACATTATGGTGAGAGATAGTATTTGAGGAATATACCTTGGGGACACAGGGGATTTCAATAACCAGGCAATCCAATTAAAATACCAATTTAAGAACATGTAATCATTAAGCCAAATGGCATCTGCTTCCAACAGGCAGAACTTTCTGCTCTAAAAAGAGAAAGCACATCCCGGCATCTTGAATATTCTTCTTAGTAAATACTAAGGGATAGATGAAAAAACCTATCAGGATGGTTTGAACTATGAATACAATTGGAAGAAGAGACTCAGGGTCTAGCCTCATTGGCAACACTGTATCTTTTAGTTAAAGTTTAAACAAAGTGGAGCCCAAGGCCGAACTGAATGGAGCTCAGTGGTGTCCCATGCATTTAACAGCACATGAAAGACCACAAGATAAACTCTCTTTCTTGTCAATCTTGCTTGGAGAAAGTTCTCTGTTCAATGAGGGGAATGAGGTGATGGCTACTGCATATTATCATTTAAAAAGATTTAAAGTGTCTCTTAAAAGGTCTGGAGTAAAACATACAAGAAACAGAAAGATTAGAGAGTAAGAATGGACGTCTCCTCTCTCCCTCTGGCTGCACTGTCATGGGCGGGGGCGCCCGGGTAGAGGAAATCAGGAGAGGACAGCACCCTCAGTTCCATGGGGGATGGATACGGTGCCTTGACTGACAGGCAGCCCTTTCCATCTGGAATGTTCTCCCTAGTCCCTTCCTACTTGAACTATCCAAGCAGTCCTTGGACTCTTTTTCCATGTGGCTCCTTCTGCTGCGTGTTCTCACGGTTCCCTGAGTAGTTTGTTTTGTTATAACTCTCAACATTTGAAAGTGCTTGTTGATAATCGTGTCTTTCGCAATCACTCCATCCTCCAAGAGGAGAGAGACAGAATGTTTATTTTATCACCGCGGATGCTCTAGAAACACGTATGTATAAATAACAAATTGCAAAATTAAAATAAGATCCAAGTCTGATTTGAGCACTTGTTGACTGAAAATAAGTTTCCTCTTCTCGTCCTTTCCTTGCCTATTTTATTTTTAGGCAGGGTCTCTATATATAGCCGTAAGTTTTCCATTCCCCTGCCTCAACCTCCTGAGTGCTGGGATTGCAGGTGTATACCCTCACACTTGGCTCGACATGCAATGTGTTTCTGTAAAATGACAGAAATTCTCAGGCACATGAATCACCGCAGTTTGCCTTTATTATCCTGCAAAGAAGGAATTAAAGCCTCACTGATTTGTGCTCCACTCTTTCAGAACAAGGCCTTTGGTAGAGGACAGGGATGAGGCAATTTTCTGGCCGGCAAGTTAACACAACAGGCAAAGGCACTTGCCACACACCTAAGCTCAGTCCCCAGGAGCCACAAGGAAGAAACTGACTCTAGAAAGTTGTCTTCTCACCTATAGAGAGGGAAGAGGGAGGGAGAAAAGGAGGAAGAGAGGGAGGGAAGGAGAAGCAGAAACCATAAGGGACACTTTCTAAGAAAATTAGTCATATATTTTAAGAAGTACTTTGGGAAAGTCTGTCCCTAACAGATATGTGTGTATGTGTGTATCTACACATATATACATATATATGTGTGTATGTGTATATGTGTGTATATATATGTATTTGTGTGTGTGTGTGTCCAAACACTGATCCAATTGTCATAGCATAGAGCCTTTTCTCCACTCAAAAAATCCCCCACATAAAAACTTTGCTCTTGAAGGCCAGAAGTAAGGCCCCAGTCTTTTGTGGAGCTCCAGCCTGCTCACAGGCGCACACCAAGCTCCTTGTCTTCCAAACATCTTTTGGGAAAAACTTCATTGGACACACTGTAACCAAAAGTCTTGAACAAATATTCCTTTTGTTTAAAAAAAAAAAAGGTAAGTCTCTAAAGAAAGAATACTCATTTTTATTCTTTTCTGAGTCTAACAGGGTGCCTAGTGTGCTCCACTCTGAGTTCTCGATAAACAGTTGCTAAATAAATACATGAACATACAAACAGCCATTCTAAGATTTCAAACAATTATCTTAAACACACACACACACACACACACACACACACACACACACACACACACACATATATATAAAATGCTACATTAAACTACACTATGATCTTGATTCACTCTTTCTGCTCCCTCACTCCACCCAAGACTTGTGATTCTACAATTCTAAATGTTTGAAATGGAAGCCTTCATGTTCCTAGATCTTAACTAGATACACAGGGGGAAAGGCTCCAAGATGGTACCCCACTCTTTGGCCAGAGTTAATGGGTCCAAGTTCATGTAAATGAGCCACACTAGTCCCTCAGATTTCCTCAGTGGGCTTCTGTTCTTAGGGCCACAAAGGCTATAGCTTAGTCCTTTATAAAGTTAGGTGCTGGGATATACTCAGGGAGCTATTGGAGGCCAGATTTTAGGTCTATATTGAAAAGACTACAATGAGGAAATATGGCATGTAATAAGAACAAGACACACAGAAAGCTCTACCAGTTCAGAAGACTTTGCGTCAGATATTCCCCCGAGGTCCACTTTCTTCCAAATTCCATGTATTTTAGACACAGGCACCACCCCTCCCTTTCACTAATGCCATTCAGATTGACTCTGTGATGTCAAATCAAAAATAGTTTTAATAAAACCAGTCCTTATTACCACACCTGAGTTGCCACAACTGCACCTATGAGCTTAATCTCCCTTCCACAACGGTCTGCTCGGGCAGATGCCGTGGGGCATCTGTGCACTTGCATGAATGGAGTGCTATGATATACTTGATAAACTGTGAAGACCTCCTCATAAATGTGGCTCTGTGCTTCACCATCTCTTGCTGAATTCACAAGGCAGCATGATAATGGCAAGGCCCCAGGTGAAGATAACAGGTAGGTACATATTTGCTATTGATTTGTAAAAAGGGTTCTGCTCTATCTGCCCCCTTCTACAGATGGCGAAGAAGTAGGCTTTGAGAAATTCAGTTACTTGTTAGAGGCTGCCCAATGCAATGGTAGGAGGAGTCTTGTAAGCCCAGCATAAAATACACAAAATGTTGTTTCACAGTCCACAGGCACATATCCATTAATTCCCCCAAGCCTCCCCCAAATTCTGACCCTTTTCTGTTCCACCCTTCACCCTGTAGCCGAATCCTGTAATCCCCCCTTCTCATTTAGAGTGGCCCCCATCCTCCCTGCCTCTGTTTCTCATCAAAAAGAAAGACAGAAACAGTTATTCTGTTCATCCAGCAAAAAGGAAATTAATGGTTGATTAGATGCCTGTTCAACACAATGAGAATAAAAACCAGTCTTCATGGTGAATTATTGAATTAGGGGGCAACTTCCAGTGCCACTATGTCTACACAAAGCTGAACACCCCATAGATTCAGCCAAAAAAAAAAGTACAGTTTAGCAACAGAGAAAAATGAACTCAATTGATCAGACGAGGGATGGAGAAACAGATGTCACGACAGTGGGTCCGTTGCAGCCTGGCAGAGCTTACAAACCTCAAGATGGGAGTAATGAAAAGATGACTCCTGATGCTCACACACAGAAAAACAGAAACCCAACTGAATATGGAAAACAAAAAGAGATCCATTAAACTGTTTGTGTCGAGCTGTATGTTCCCTTTTCCACTGATATTTTTATTTCATTTTCAAAACCCAAGTTGAAGATCAAAATCAAGAAGAGACAAAGACAGTGACCAAGGATATCAAGCTACGTCCCAGCCCAGGATATTAAAAAGACACCATTCTTTCGATAAGTCCGGCACGTAACATATTATGATGTAGTCATTCAACCGGCCTTAGATTCATATTTAGTGAGTTAAATATTACCCTCATTTTCTATGACACACAAAAGTATATTGAGACACATTTTATCTGTAAAAGTTCTAAATCACAAAACTCATTTGGTGTCCACACTGATGGCAAAAGCCAGACAATTTTCTGCTTGACTCTTTAGACATGGCTATTGTGTATAATTCAAGGCATCAATACGCGAACTGAACTTTTAGACGATGGCATTTAATATCCGGTATCATTTCTTTGATTTGTGTTTCAGCTATGAGCAATACTGTTAAGCCTAAACACTAAATGAAACTATAGTTAGTCTTCATGTGGACCAAGTTGGGTAGGTGAGATGCTGACTTAGGAGTAATTTCCAACTCCATTAAGAATGAGATACAATTTATGAAAACCACAAGTCTTAATTAGTAACTCATTAATTTAACTCATACTCCATCCCCACAAATCTAAAAGAACTAGACCCAGGAGGTAGACAAAGGAAATACTCAAGACAAAGTGAAAAGTACCATTTTGTAAACTGAGTCTAAACTCCAGGAATAAATAGGCAGCTGCCACTGGTTTCTGTTACCTTAAATACTGCTGGGCCATGTGGAACAGTGCTGAGGACTGTCTATTTTAAAATATTCTGTTCATATTTTATTCTTTTCCATATGCCTCACCCTCACTTCAGAGTTACTATTCATTTCCATAAAAATAAGATCTTTGCTTTACAAGTGTTCTTTTCCCAAGTTCCCTCTTTTCTACTACAGCCACAAATTGCCCCGGCCATTCTAAGAGCAAGTAATTGTAGTAGGAAAAGTAGAGAATTACGTGGAAGAAAAAACAGCCATATAAGATGAGCTTTAGGCTACACAGCTCCCATTTATTTGCTTCTTCCAAATGACCCAATCAATGTAGGCAATAACGAACCTGACATTGGTGTCAAACTGTCTCAAAATAAACTAAATGTTTACAGAAAATTATCCTGGAAAGTCTGAAGGAAATGCTAGAGAAAGCCATAATCTGGTTAACCAAAAATTAACCAAAATGTGTTTTCGGGGAAAAGGGGGCTCCCTGTAGTTCAGGGTTGACTTGGAGCAATTATCCAAACAAAACAGTTGGCGCCTGTATTGGCGACAAAGTAGATTTTGCATAAAGTCGGAGAAGGAGACAAATATGCATGAAAATTAAATTTAGGCTCTGGGACTACCCTTTGGGGGCCCTAGAAGAGCTGATTACAGTTCACAGCTGGAACTGGTGTTGGCAGAGAAGGCCTTATTCATTGGCAGAGGGAGGGACTCCTTTTTTGAGTGACATCATGGTGGCAAAGCAGGGTGACAGCATGCAAAGCATCCGATGCTGACTGAGCTGGAGCCCCTGGCCCCACGCTGCTTGGATCTGACAACTAACTGGAATTTTCTGTACTGAGAAGTCAGTGCTATTTACAGGGCATGTGTAAACTGCTCCGGCACAGGGTCCTTCCCACATTCCTTATTACATGCTCATCACACACAATGCATTAAGCAACTTTTCCACTTGGAAGGCAGCAGGTTTGAGCCAAGGTGTCAGCCAGTATTCTGAACAACAGGAAGAGTCAGCCTTGCAAAACCAAAGTTGAAGGATGAAGCTGTGGCTCAGTGATAGAGCACTGGCCTCACATTTACAAAACTGTGGGTTCAATCCTTAACACTGGAAACACACACACACACACACACACACACACACACACACACACACACACACGGGGGGGGGGGGCGGGGGGTGGAGGGAGCACTGAGGTCCATGATAAAAGATGGAAACTGTCTTGGAACAAAGTCTTTGTGGACTTCAGTAACAGGAAGTGTGTGCTCTGATGGGCATTTTGACAATTGTGTTCTAGTTTTCGATGGCAGATTGCAAAACTGATCCCAATCCTTCACATTACCCAGTTCTCAGGTAAAATGTTCCCACCTCTTTAACCTGAGTTGGACCTATCGTTTGTTTATTCCAATAGAATATGACAGAAATGATAAGTACTTTCTACAGTGATGTAGATGAACAACCATTGGCCCAATGAACAGTGTCCCATGGCAGGAAGCAACATACGCTGAGTGACAATAATAGGCAAATTCTTCCAGCACTTTGATGTGCTAGGAAATAATCAAAGCATTGTACTTGTATTAGCTAATTTAGGTCTCCAAACAATCTGATGAGGTGGCGCCTTCCCCTCTTTTTCATCTTCCTCTTCCTCTTCATTCTTTTCTTCTTCCTTCTTTCTCCTCTTCTTCCTCTTCTTCTTCATCATCTTCTTTCTTTTCTTCTTCTTCTTCCTCTTTGTTCCTCTCTTCTTCCTCCTTTCTCCCCCTCCTCCTCTTCTTCTTCTACTTCCTCTCTACATCCCTCCCTCCTCACCCCACCTACTGTCTCTCAACAGTTAGGAATTTGGTCCAATGTCCCACAGATTATTCTTGACAAAATGCTGATTCAAACCCAAGTCTGCTTGGTTTCATAGACCACACTCCTTCCCCAGGACACTGTGATGCCTTTAAAAGGACTGGAAGCAGCTTGGCAGGGGTATTGAGGGAGGGCCCAGATGTCTGCAACTGTCTGACTGTTGGGCCTCTTGCCCACTCCTTCACTTCTCTGTCTATTCTCCATGGCACCACCAGAGTATATGTTTTCAAAAGTTGAATCAAGTCCTATTATTCCCTCAGTCATCTCCTTTACCAGCTTCCCTTTGCCCTTACAGGAGAAAATCATCAAAACCTTCTTTAGCATGTATCGTGTGTGAGAGTGTGCATGTGTGCTATGGTGTGCACGTGCCAATGTCAGAGGACATCTCATGGGAGCTGGCTCTCTCCTTTCATTGGTGGCTTCCAGACTCGGAGAGTTAGGGTTTGCAGCAAGCACCCTTACCCACTGAGCCACCCCACCCACACTCAAGTATCTTTTGATGGCCAAAAGGTTGTCCGTTTTCTGGTTCCCTCCACTCTGTTCATCAGCCTTACCATTCTCACTTTAACTGCTGCGGCCTTCTTCCTGCCTCTTAACTGCTCCAAACAGCTTGTTCCCACTCACGGCCCATACCTTCGCTGTTACTTCTGCTTGGAATGCTTCTTCTCCAGACCTTGACACTGATTGGCTCCGCCTCTTTTCTCCCTCAAGATTTGCACACTCATAACCTCCTCTAAGAGACCTTTCTCGTCACCTTCTCTAAATTGACACTTCTCAGTCACATTGGTCTGTCCTTACCTTAATTTTATTCACATGACCTACCACTGAAATCACATGATTGTGTGTGTGTGTGTGTGTGTGTGTGTGTGTGTGTGTGTGTGTTGTGGGGGGATACTTTGAATGTAATTGGCCACCATAAGCTCATAGGAAGTGGCACTATTAGGAGGTGTGGCTTTGTTGGAGTAGGTATGACCTTGGAGGAAGTGTCTCACCATGGGGGTGGGCTTTGAGGTCTCATATGTGCTCAAGCTACACCCAGTGTCTCAGTTCACTTCCTGTTGCCTGCCAGTCAAGATGTAGGACTCTCAACTGCAGAATCATGTCTGCTTGTATGCCACACATCCCACCATGATGATAATGGACCGAACCTCTAAAACTGTACGCTGCCACCCCATTAAATGTTTTCTTTTATAAGAATTGCCATGTCATGGTGTCTCTTCACAGTAACAGAAATCCTAACTAAGACAGTACTTCTTTCATATCCTGCTACCCTAATAGGAAGTTTACTTCATAAGCAGTGCCTGTTGGGCCTTAGAGACATGCCTGACATCGCAAAAACAGGCAAACTAGAATTAAACCAGAATTTCAGATGAACACTGACTATCCTGTGTTGACCATGCTTACACTAAAACATCCAAAAATAAATTGAGCTCCCTGTATTATATCTGAAAGCTCGATATTTCTCAAAAATGAAGGCATCATTTACCTCAAGTCATGCCACACTGCTCTGAACGTCTCTCTACCAGTGGGTTAAACTGTGGGCCACACATAGAGAAGACTTCATTTAATAAGGTGGTGTCAATCTGGAGGAAGTGACTTTGTTTGAAGAAGGGACATGAGGCCCACCAACATTCAAATACTCAGTTGAAAAAGGACCCCTGGCCTCTGTATGCCTAAATAGAAAACTAAGAATGGATGCTGGACCTGTTGGATGCCACGTTCTGATTCTCTCCAGAAAGAGCATTTCCAGTAAGCATGGATGGGCAATGGTGGAATAGGTTACCTCTCACTTACCATTTAGGAGCTGAAAGCAATTATGGATCACCTACCACATTCCAGGCATTCCACAAATGTCAGTGATACAAAACTAACTGTGGTTCTTTTCCTGCACAATATTTTGTTCTGATAAAAGAAGAGATAAGATGCAAGGGACACTGTGCCCAGGTCCTCTGGAGGCAGATACACTCAGAGCTGTGGCAATGCAAGAAGGTGGCACAGCCCGAGGAAAGAGAGCCACCGTTCTCCATAGAACACACAGGCTTCTCCAATTCTGGTTTCTAAAGCCTACATATCCACTGTGCAATATGAGGTAAATAAAGAACAGATGCAAACATGGCCCCTTGGGGAGGGACAAGGAAGCCATAAGCCTACCATCACCGTTATTCCCAAATCCTTAGGTTTTTCTTCCTAGCAGTACTTACTTTTTGCTTCTCTCTCTGTCCTAACTCCACACTGGCTTTATCCTCACCACCCGTGTCATCGTGAATTACAGTTATCTTGTCTTTACTTGACTTTGGTATCGATGTCTTCCTTATCCCCTTCACTTTGTGTCTAAATGTAGGCACACGTCGAAGTCTCAACTGTCCTAATCTCTTATCCCCAGCTCTGCTCCTCTTTACAGGATGGTGATGACCGGCCAGTCACCACTACACGGGCAGACAGCCTTTGTGCGTGGTGACCCTTCTGCTTTCTCACCTGCCTGCACGCAGACGAACGCTGCACTCTCTCCCCCAGTGTTCCCAGTGGTTGAGAATACTAAGGCTTCGGCCTTGTTCTAGATGCTTGTATCTGCTCTCAACCAGAGGGATGGCAGAGTTAGTGACTCCGGCATCATCACCCTGCAGAATGCACCAAGCACAAACTGCTGAGTGTGCCCAGGGAGAGTGCGGTCAGCTTCCTGTCACCAGTGTGCCCACTCCATCTTGAAAGGGCCTTTGCTCCATGTATCATCCACTCTCGAACAGGACTTGCAACTTACCAAGTTCATGCAACAATTCATTGCAAACGCTGTTCTATGCAAGGCATGATGTGGGGGTAATAAATTAATGGAATTCAGTCTCTAGAATTGTTAAAAGGCTTCAGTTTGGAGAGATGAGGGAAAGTGGACAGTCACCCAGAGTTGTGACAGCTGTGTTCATAAGGAAGTAGCACCTCAAAGTAGTTTTGTGATATATAGTGACACTAACATTACCACCTTGCAGATGGGAGAACTGAGGCTCAGAAGAGCTCAGGTACTCGGGGATTCCATAGCTAAAGATAGGCAGGCAGGCATGGAGAAAGCTATGCTAACTTGTATTTCCATGGCAGCATGACACCTCATTTATCCTAGAAGAGAAAGAGTTATGATAACTGAGGGATCCATCTATCATTACCTTAAGTTCTTGCCAGACTTCTCTAGCACATATAAATTCAACAATGCCCCAGTTCACTCCAAAATCTGAATTCAGATAGTAAACTACCTAGCATCTGATTTTAAGCCATCTTCTTCAGTAAGTTTAAGGATGGGTTATGCTGCTATGACAACTGAAATTGTAAGTTAACTGAAGCCTGGAATGACTACTATCATTCATGACTCATGCTCACCAGTGAGCTGTCCCATATACTCTTCATTCTGTGGCTCATGCAGAAGGATCCCCTTTGTGAGACATCGCTTGTTTGTAGCAGAAGGGAAAGCAGTGTGGCCCTCACAGTTGCTGCTCAGAGTGACTCATTTCTGTTCATATTTCAGTAGCCAATGTTTGTCTCATAGACAAGCACAATATCAATACAATATAGACATATAATTTCTCCCACCTGAGAGGAGCACAGTTTTAAAAACAGCCTTCCATCCCATTCATGACCAGACACAGAACTAAAGATGGAAAGAGAAGACCTTAAGATGGACCAAAGCTCCTCCACTGCAGATGAGCTGATAAGATAGGAAATGCTCTGTGTTCTAGTATTGCCACTTGTAAACAAAACAACTGCCCATCTAGCTTCACTGAGAACACTTAGTGGCCATGTTCAAGAGAGCTTCCTGCACAAGTGACACATCACTCCTGTTCTCAAGTGTTTGCTGCACACACCTAATGTGCAACACACTTTGATATCTGAACCCACGTAGTGGAAGGAGAGAACCAACTCCACAGAGTTGTCTTCTGTCTTCCTCATGTGCCATGACGCGCGCGCATGCGCGCGCACACACGCGCACGCGCGCACATACACACACACACACACACACACACACACAAAGACAATAACATTTAATTATGTTTTTTAGATATATTAAAAAGATACAGAACTTGACAGTTAACACTAATCCAGTTGTAACTACTTGAACTGAAGGGAACTTGTCCATTTGTTTCTCCATCAAATGAGCGGCTGCTGTGTGACAGGCTGAGCCAGGCTATGCTCCCACTGAGCTTACAGTATGGTGGGAAACCAGCCACCCACACACACTGTAGAATGGTGAAAACAAGGCAAGCCTAAGATCCCAAAGAGAGATGCAAGAGAAGCAGATAAGGGCATCAGGCGTCACAGGTCAGCTCCTTCTGAAAACTAGCTATAAATAGTACAAGACTGAAAACCAGTGTGAGAGGACAGCCTGGGAGGTCCACCCCTCTGCAATCGTGATACTGTGGGGAGGTCCTCACCAGATGTTGCCGCCATGTTCTTGAACTTTCAAGTGTTTAGGACCATACCTTAGAAAAAACCCATATTCTTCATAAATTACCTAGTTTCAACTATTTTATTGTAGCATCTGACAACAGACAGAGATGGTATCAACAGAAATTGGGAGGACAGAAATCCAGGAGTTCCATGGAAGTGAGATTAAGAGCATGATACTTAAACTGTTCAAACAAAAAGAAACCAAAGGAAAGTATTGGAAGGTGCTATGCAAGTTGCCAAGGGAGAAAAGCAATTTCAGGAATATTGAACCCTACCTGGTTGTGCTGGGTGCAAATCACAACAATGGTCAGCATGGCAAGATAGTGGCACTTATATCTTGGAGGTAACCACCAATAGCTGTCTAACTGAACCCAAGGCATGCCAACATGGGTGAGGGAAATCTCACAAGGCCCCACCCATAGATGAAGACCTACAGTCATTAATGACTCTCAAGAGAGGGATACTCACTGTCCCACGGTGATTAGCTCTCTGTTGGCTATCCAATAACAAGGGTCAGCCCTTAAAGAATATACATCTAAGCAATACTAAACAGACTCAGCAGGTTGTATTTATATATCTAAATGCAGGTATACAGGCAACAACAGTAATGAGAGAAAAGCAATAAAACAGCAAAGAGGAAACAGTAGAGATAATACGTACAGCAGAGGTGGCCTAGAGATAGAGGAAGGGGGATGATGGGAAGGAATAACAGGATATTATAAAGGAGGATTAAAGATGATCTAAGTATATTATGTACATACATGAAATATCATAGAAAACAATTGTTTCATGTAATTATTGAGAAAAAGAAAGAAGACAACGTAAATGTAAGATGTGCCATGTTCCTGCTATAGACTAATCATTTATGGAGGCTTAAGTACAGGACGCTGGTCTTAGCACTTGACACACCGATGAATTATTCCACTAACAAAAGAGAGGCCTTCTTAAAAGCAATTGCTCCAAGGTCTAAATTTTATTTAAATTTAATGCAATTCTCTAAGTATCTTTAAATTTCCCCAAAGAAAATTTAGTCTCAGTGTAAACCTAAATGTGATCTACAAGGAGAGCCCTTTATACACACGGAGTAAAACACTAAGTTTTCCTGATTGTCTTAAAAATGACAATCAACTAAGAAAACACTTGAGCCCAACAATTCTAATATCAATTCCAGATGACTTCTGCAAACTCCCATCACTTTACCGGACTGACGCTTTATAAACTGAAGTACCATTAATATGAGAAACCAGAACCCAGTCATTTTTACAGGTAAGGGGTGGGCTGTCTGGATCGCTGGCTATGCCAACTGATTCCTAAAGACATCATAGGGCAGGGCAATAAAATCATCGCTTGGAGACACTCCCTTGACAGTGAAGTTCAGGGTGACTTTGAAATGGGAGTCTGGGAACAATGCAGGGAAACTGCTGATTTAGCATGTTTGAATCCTCATCAGCAGAATCTTGTGGCAGTTCCACAAACTCCAGCCAGCAGGCATGCTGAAGCAGGAGTTCAAGTCCAGCCAGGGCTACAGTTGGGATTAGCCTGCACAACTTAGAGAAACTCTTTCTCAAATCAAAACATATAGTTCAGTTGGTAAAGTGTACGAGATTCCAGGTTCAGTCTCTAGAACAGACACACACACACACACACACACACACACACACACACACACACACACACACACACACAAATCCTCAAGAGACCACACAAGCAAGCGCCAAAGGCATGTGAGTCTCTGTGTGGCTCCCCTGCATGGTTTTCTAGTAGCACTCACCAGCATTGGAGAACCGTGTCAGACTCTAACAGCACAGTCTCCCTCGTCTGCTGCTGCATCTTCGGTAACTCCTGCACCCTGCAAGGCAGTGCTGTGGGTTCAGCTGTGGCGAGCCTCATGAACGTGTTAACTTTCAACAGCCTATTCCCACGAATGTGCACTTACCCACGAAAGGCCCTTGCAGATGTAATTGATATATAAGTACTTTACACTCTACAAACCAAATCTATCCCACTTATATCCTGAAAAATCCAAAATAGTTAGAACTACAATTTTCACTTTAGCTAATAAACTTTGTGGAGCCAGGTTGCCAACGGGACTCCCTCACTTTTCTAAGAGTCAAACAAATGATCAGAAAAACCACTCAATCCAAAGGCTTGGTGCACAGAGAGGAACTGGGAGGAGGGTGATGAGCACATCAGTACAATGCCAATTATGGCTTAGGATCCCATAGGGTGATAAAGGAAAACCATACTAGGTGAGGTCAGAGTGTTGGACAGAGGTGTACAATAATCTGAGCAGGCTTCCCTCCCTCTCCACTACAACTCCTGATGGCACCATGTTTCTTCGGAGAGGAAACCATAGAATACCATGATTTCAATGGCAGGGCTGAAATCAGATGAAGCGCTTGTTGAGTACCAAGTTAATATGCGTCACATAGCAGAGGCCCAGGACCAGTCATCATTATATTCCCAGAAGCCAGGATTCCAAGGCGTTAGTTCACATAAAAAGGAAATATAAACCCATACTATAAAGAACATAGCTTCATTTTTCAAAACATCGAAGTTACAGTAGATGTCCCAAAAGTCTAAATTCAACTGTGGAAACAGGAAATAACACAAATAGTCGTCCCTCTTTCAGGCAAAGAACATAAACTTGTTTCAAGATCATCTTATTAACTAAAAGCAAATTCTCAGAGATGGCAGTACAAAATGTAAAAAAGAAGAAATCAAGTATAGAACTCTTCTTCTATTGTGGATGCCAAGCCTCTGGGCTTTTGTGAGCCCACGAATTGTGAGCCACTGTAGCCTGGGTCGGGGAGGCTGTCTCTGTAAGGTCAGGCCTGGAGACCAATTTAACTGTAAGTCAGGCGGTCGCCAGCAGTGTCAGGACCTGTCTGGACTGTCACTTCAGAGGCCCTAACGTCAAGTGCCACTTCTTAGTTATAATCCGAGTTGCTGAGTGTGAACAACTTCAGCTTGATGGACAACTTGTATTCTTGATGCCCCAAACTGCCCAGTTCCTCTCTGATTGACAACTGCCCTCCCTGCATCCTGCTCTCTTCCAACAATGTAAAAATCCCCCAAGTCCCAGCCGGTACCTATGCAGTGTTCATATTCCTTTCTGCTCCACTGCCTCAGACCCACTGGTGAAGGGAAAAAATAAATAAAAGAATTCCCAGGAGCTCTCTGTAGGAGCTTTCAGGATCCTGAATCGAACCCAGCGCTTATCTTAACTTGCCTATGAGAGATTTACAAGCAAGAATAGAACAAACAAGAAGTAATTTAAATTTTAATTTAAAACCCTGTCTATTTTCTTATCCCTTATCAAACTGCCAGCATTTTGCCTCCTGACAATGAGCAAGTGTCACTGGCATGGGCCAGACCCTACCCACAACCCAGGAATCTCTTTCATCTAAACCCCTGATCCCTTTAATAAACAAAATACGAAAAGGCAGTCAAAATTACGCTGTGCCTTTATAAAAGGAGGCAGGGAAATCCTCAGAACACAATCCCCTCCTTGTTATTCTCCAATGCCATGTGACTTGGAGTCATTCTGAAGGATAAAGAGACACAGGCTGCCACTAGGTCCCAGCCATGACTTCCCCAGCGTTCCCAGCCTGGCCCATCTGTTCTCCAGGGGCCACATGAATGGCATATGTCAAGAGAGTCAGAGCTGTGCAAACTGCCCAGATAAATCACTCAGCCAACTTCCCTTTGCTTCCACAGCTTCAGAGATTGCTGCCGAGCCAACCACCATATGGCGAATAATTAGTTGTTCGACCCCACTCAAGAAAAATGTCCACTTCATTGCCAAGCCTTAGCAATAGGTACGTTAACAAGCAGTGGGCACTGAATGCCTATACATTCTTCACAGAGGTGGGAATGCTCTTCCCTTTTTTTTTTTCTTTTTTTCCTTTTTCACCTTCAAGTTCTGGCCTCTTTGGCTTTGGTCCCCTTTAATAAGGTGACAGGATGCAAAGCATTCAGGAGTAAACTGTATTTTCTTTCTTTCTATTTTTCTCTTACTTACTTTTTAAATTCTGCAACCCGGCAGGAAACGGATTGTCACAACTAAGTGTCTTCCTTTTATCTGCCTTTCTAAAAATGATCAATTCAACCCATATGAAAATCAGAATCCTTGAGTTAGGTAATAGGATGCATATACAATAATGAATCACAATATACTCTGTGACCAAGCAGAATGCATTTATTTGGCCTCCTTAAATAAACTCTTAACCTCCTCTCTACACATTGGAAGCATATAGAAGACTTCAAGTGTGAAAATCAAAGTGTTTGTTCCGTGTCCCACTGCCTTGAGGATAGTGTTCCCAGGAGGTCATCCATAAAATGTGACTATCTTTGAATCATGATCAAGTAATGGAAGTTCAACATGTAACTTTAAAAATCATATATGTCCCTTCCATGATTCAAGATAAAAATATATGTGTCTGTAACCATTTTTGATTTATCTGTTTATGGAGCACTAACTGTCCAGGCCCCGCCCCCTCTGTTTTGATGTTGACTTCATTCTGACTTTGGCCTGGACGTTCTCTGCGTGCAGACATAGGACTCCGGGGAGAAAACAAGACAGAATTAAAATGTTCCCCAGTGCAGGTCTCAGAGAGCCCAGCCATAGACCAATGGTTCTCAAATACCTTTAGTTTGCAGACCATCATACTGTAGCAGAGGAAGACTCCAAAGGCCCTCCCCCAACAGTTTGTAGCTGAAAAGGAAATGTTTTTCCAGAATAAGTCAAAGGAGAAGTGCTAGCTTGATGAGATAGATAAAAATCGTACAAGAAAATGGAAACTGGAGCCAGACACAATAACTCTTTTCTTTCTTCTTTATTTCCTTTCTTTCTTTCTTCCTTCCTTCCTTCCTTCCTTCCTTTCTTTCTTCTTCCTTCTCTCTCTCTGCCTGTCTTTCTTTCTTTCTTTTTCCTTCTCCCTTCCTTCCTTTCTTTTTGTATTTCTGACGATCAGAACAACACCCCTAGTACTTAAAGCCCCCGGGCAACAGCGCACATCTGCTTCCCGCACACTCTCTTCTCAGTACCTAGAGCTCAGTACCAGCTGCAAGTGTTCACTGAGCAAATACTTCAAACAATATGGAATATTGTAAGCAGCAGTCTGGGAATTAGGGGTTTTTTCTAGATTTGATTGATAACCTTAGGTGGAAGGAATTATAAGCTGATATTGAACATAGCACCCTATGGCACCTTCAATTCCATCTAAGTATTATCATATTCACAGCCTGTTTATCCTTCTGCTCTAAAATCACAGGGCAAACATGTTCCATTCATGGTCAAAAAGTACCTGATCAAGTGTTTTCCACATGTTTATATCCAGAACACTTGGAGACACTGCACAATTATGAAATCACACCACCCTCTGCATTCTAAAATTTACCATCAACCAAACTCTCTCTCCTTTACCTCTCCCTCCCCATCTCTCTCTCCATTCCTGACCTTCTGTTACCTCTTGTTCACAGAGAGCAGGAGAAGGGAGAAATACCCCCTCCTTTGCAGCATTTAAAATCAAGTTGTACAAACCACCCAACGAAATGTGCAGTAGGTTATCGACAAAAGGTCACTGTTTGGAATCATGATCAATTAACGTATTCTCAAATCATCAAATCTGTTTAGTCCCAGAGATGACAGGAACTTTTGAGTTTAAGGAATAAACACTGATTTGGAACTGGGCATAATGGTTCATACCTGTAATCTCAGCACTCCAGAGGCTGAGGTAAGAGGGTCACTATGAGCCAGTCTGGGCTACAAAGTAAGTTCCAGGTCAACATGGGCTGATAAAATTGCCCTTAACAGAAGTACTTCTGTGGCACAGCTAGAAATAGCATTCTCCACGTTATCCCTAAATTGTGTTAGGCTGGTTGGAAACTGGTCAAAGCTATAGACAAGAAATGTACTCAAGGAGAAGCCCAAGAAAAAGTGTAAAGTCAACTAGAAATTAAGAAGTAACCACCTACAAAAGTGATCTTTTCTCGGTGTTAACTGGGTAGGAGTCCCTTTTCACACAGCTGAAGCTTATCCCTGTCTGGCAGGTTAGCAAGCCCATTTGGAGGAATAAGGACAAGAAATAAGGACCCTGGTCAGGAACATTTTAGAAAGTCTGGTGGACAGAGGATTTGAATCTGAGATATGGCTTATCACATGGATATCTCTCTAGCTGGACAAGCTCAGAATCTCCACACACTCCAGCACCTTCACACCAGCCCATGCATCCCCACACACTCTAACACCTTCACACCAGTCACTCCCACAATCTGCACACACCCTTCACACCAGTCACCCTCATGATGTGCACACACCCTAGCTCCTCCATGCCAGTCTGAATTAATATTCTTCCCTTTCTTCTCCGTGCTCACTAATGAATGGCTAAGTGGCTGCCTTGTTTACATCATTCTCTACACGTTCCTCTGCAAAGCTCTATTCTATTGAGGTGATAGTCAGGGTCAAATCTATGGAGGATGGCCAGGGCCCTTTTATCCATGGGAAATAAGCTGGGGTAAGGTCTCTCTTAACAAATTATATCTTTACTTGGAATTACTGACTTGCTCTGAAATTCTCCTTCATACAAATAGCCATGGTCAGGGTTAAAATATTACCTCCTGCAGGTCTCCATTGAGAAGCATTCATTTTAGATGGAAGGAGATGTATTTATATTCCTTAACCAACACTGCATACCTTCTCTATTCCCAGCCTCATCCTCACACTCATGGAGACCAAGTCTTCCAGAGTAAACCCCCCTTCACATCCCAAGTCTCTCTGTACCATCCACCCACTCCTTTTCTGTCCTCTTTCCATTTTTAAGATTCAACTAACCTCATGTGACCTCCATGGACACTTGTCACAGGACAGTGTGTGTGTATTCATTCATGTCCATCTTTCCATTGGGAATGTTGGCCTCTTCTGCCATACCTATAAATAACTCCTCTTTAAGCTGTAATAATCTGTTATCTCATCTTTTTCTTTCCCTTTACCATGAAACATGCAGAAGGATGGGACAGTAATCCAATACAGTGGCCGCCAGCTTGTGGTAGGTAATGAACATATGAAATAGGCAGCCAGGACAGGGAACTGCCGTAGTAACAATTCCACTATGGCCTTTTGTCCTGAAGATGCTCTCTTGCCTGATTTTACTCTCTCTCTCTCTCTCTCTCTCTCTCTCTCTCTCTCTCTCTCTCTCTCCCTCTCTCTCCTCCCTCTCTCTCTCTCTCTCTCTCCCTGGTGTATCTGTCTGTCATCATAATGACATACAGAAAAGCACATTTTCATGAAAAACAACCTAGAATATTTCTAGGAAATAATTGTCTATATTTCATCATTTTACTCATTTTAACACCACAAATGAGTTGTGGTGCTATTATTTCTAGCAAATAATTGTCTATATTTCATCATTTTACTCATTTTAACACCACAAATAGATTAGACTTGGAAGATTTTCTGTTACTTAACTTTCACAGTTGAAACAACTCAAGACAAGTGTATTTGTGTTTTGGCTCTTTAAGGCAGGACAACATACTAATAAACACACATTATTGAGCAAATTCAAGTATGTGCCTCAAGTAACTCTAAGAAGATTATGATAAGATGTAAAAGACTATGACTTTAGAGTTTCAAGAGATAAACCAAAAGTATCTTCTGCATTTAACAAATCAAATCATTGGTGTGCAATAAAATTCACTCGGTTGTGATTCATAGAAACCAGGGCAGGTGTCTTAAAAGCTGTTAGGAACTATCTAGAATGCAACAGAGAAAGCAAATGGACCTAGAAAGATGACGGAAGTTGAGCTCTTGAAGACTGTCTGGCTTGCAGCCTTGGGAGAGTTTCCAGCCATGGAAGAGCTCAGAAGAACCTTGGCAGACTCTCAAGACTCCTGGAGTTGAGGAGAAAGGGAGTGTGCCTGTGAAGATTAGCATGTGCATTGTTCTCAGGGAAGTATGCTGGGAACAGACAGCTGAGGAAAGCTGCAAAGCCTCCCAAACTAGAAAACCTCAGAGAAACTAAAACTCAAGTAGGTAAAGACATAAACAATGATGATGGGAGCCATGCTAGGGAGATGGCTCCATCCAGGAAATGCCTGAGGCATGATTATGAGGACCCAAGCTAGAGCCCCACAACCCATAGAGAAAAGGCAGGTGTAGTGGCCTCTACTTGCAAATCCAGCACTGAGGAGGTAGAGACAGTCAGATCCCTGAAACTTACTGGCCAGTTAGCTTAGCCTCCTTGGTGGTTCCAGACCAATTAGAAAACCTGTTTCAAAAAAAAAAAAATGGGTCCTAAGGAATAAACTCTCAGAGTTGTTCCCTGGTCTCCACACACATGCTCATGCATCTGTACATATGTGCGCGCACACACACACACACACACACACACACACACACACACAAAGTCATATACATACAAGACAAATACCAAAGTTCTATGAAATATGTAATAGCAAGACAACTCTATCCAGGATTGTCAGGGAAATTACAAATGAAGAGAAGACAGAAAAAAGATGACAATTTAGATGTCCTTCAGTCAGTGGCTAATGGCTGAGCACAAAATGGAATGTAACTCAACAATACAAAGGGTTGGACTATTGATTTGAGTAAGAAGTTGGATGATTCTCAAAACGCAGGATGAAATAAGCCATTCACGGAAGGTCACAGACTGTGTGGTTCTATTTGTACGACATTCTTAAAAAGACTAAAACTACAATGACAAAAACCTGATCAAAGAGGTGAGTAGAAAATGGAGGATACATGAGAGGTTTCACCAGGAGCTGTTCTGTACCCTGGTTACAGGGATGGGTTCAGGGATATGCCTGGGTGTTAAACTCAGAACTGTATGCCAACAAAGTCAATGTTATTAGTTGACAGTTAAAAACAAAATTAAAAGATGGTGTCAGGAAAAAAAATATAAAACAAAATCAAGAGTAGGAGACAGTAATTGCAAATATGCAATACTTGATAAAGAATTCATTTCCACAATGAAGAACCGTCAAAACTCAACAATAAGAAAAAAATAAACATTCACGAAGGAAGATATGTGGATATCAAATTAGCATGTGAAAAGATTCTCTACATTACTGTCATCAATATGCAAATTAAAACCACCTGCTCTGACTATGGCACTCTTCAATAGAAGGAAAATGAAAACATATATCCACATAAAGACTTGGAAAACAAATGACAACCTCAGCTTCATTTGTCATAGCCCAAATGGAGACAACGCAAGTGTCCCTAAACAAGGGAATTAGTAAACACATTGTGGATGCCATTCAGTGGAATGGTGAATAGTTCAAGAAGTAATGAACTTTGGATACAAAAACCAAAAAAGCAACAAGTACCTCTCACCCCCTGACAAAGGACAATGGATTATATCATTCTACTGTTTTAAAATTCTGGAAAATGGGAAGTGATCTGTGACATAAAATAGAGCCACCAGTGAATGCTTAGAAAGCTTTTCTAATTGCTGTGATAAAACACCATGACCAAAAGCAACTTGTAGGAAAGAGCATTTGTTTGGTCATACTGTTCCAGAGGGATAAGTGTCCATCACTGCTTAGAGGCATGAAAGCAGGCAGGTATGGTAACTGGTGCAGCAGTTGGGAGCTCATATTTTCAATAACAAACACAAAGCAGAGATAGCATACTGGAGATGGCACAAGCCTTTGAAACCTTAATGCCAACTACCAGTGGCATACTTCCTTGGGCAAGGCCACACATGCTAACCCTACCAAAACAATGTCACTAACCAAAGACCAAGTATTTAAACATGCAAGTCTATGGGGAAGATTCTAACTCAAGCCACCATATATTCTGTTCCCTGGTTCTCATAGGCTTGTGACCATACCATAATGCAAAGTACAGCTTTAAAATTCCAACTCTAAAATTCTCCACAGTCATCCAGTAGTAACACTGCCTAAAAGCCCAAAGTCTCTTCTGTGATCCAAGACAATCTCTTAATTGTATATATTACTGTTCCAAAAGAGAGGGATGGGACCATAACAAGAAAGTATTGCACCAAGGCAAGACGTAAACCCAGGAGGAAAAACATCAAATTCTGTGGTGTCAAAGAGCTTAGATAGCCCCACTCTACCAACTTTGCTGACTGAACCATTCATCTCTTTCTTAGGCTGGTTCATCTTCCTGCATGCAGGTCTCCCTGGCAGACATATCATGACTCTCCAATATCCTGACGTCTCCAACACAACCAGGTTTTACTTTCAGTTTTCAGGCAACTTCCTCTCAGAGCTTCTTTCCCTTCATGTAGGGATTACCCTGCCACACAGTGCATGGCCACAGAGGCTCTCTGAAACAACAGAGGAGGGTTCTGGAGCCCCTTTATTCTTATACCCTTCAGGAATCTAAAATTAGCACCATGTGGAAAGCACTGCCAAGTTCAGCTACCAGCTTGGTGTGAGCCTTGGCTCCCTTAAATCGCATTTACAACAGCTTTTGTTCATTGTTGTGTTATAGGGCAGAAAAGGCCTCTTAGCATGGATTGGGTTTGCTCTATGCCAGTGCAGATTGGGCCTCACAGGTCTTGACCACAGTGTTAAGTTCTTGGTGATCTTTTCTCTTTAACCTCTATATTTGTATTTCTTTCCACTTCACTCATTTTTTTCATTATAAACCTCAACACCAGTCATTAATAATAATCATACCACAAATTTAATATTATGCTATACTGAAATTACCTCTATCAAAGAAATTAGTTCATTACTTTTCAATTTAACTCAGGCAAGTTCCTAGGACAAGGGCAGAAAGCAGCCAGAGTGTTTGTTGTAGAATATTTTAAAGTGTATCACTTTTGTTTATGTTGTATTTGTTTAACTCTGTGAAGCTGTGTTACTGTGCCTGTCTAAAATGCCTGATGGTCTAATAAAGATCAGAATGGCCTATAGCAAGGCAGGAGACAGGATAGGTGGGGATGGTAGGCAGAGAGTATATATAGAAGGAGAAAACTGGGATGAGAGATCTAGGAGCAGCCAGAGAAGGAGGAGAACTTCAAGGACCAGCCACCCAGACACACAACAAACCACAGAGTAAGAGTAAGATGCAGAAGTAAGAAAAGAGGAAAAGCCCAGAGGTAAAAAGTAGATGGGATAAGTTAAGTTAAGGAAAACTGACTAGAAACAAAGCAAGCTGGGCATTCATAATTAAGAATAAGACTCCATGGGTGATTTATTTGGGAACTGGGTGGTGGGCCCCCCAAAAAGCAAAACAACAAATATTTGTCAAAATATCACAGGAATGGCCTCTAGACCAGTTACTAATATTGTTCCCCTGTAAAATCTCTTAATCTGAGCTTCAATATTACACATGCCTTTCAGCACTGTCTATCAGTCTGCTCCTGGGATTGGCCAATTAAACTGTATTTACAGTGTTCAACCACTTTTCTTGTCCAGTGTTTCAAAGTCTCACATTCCTCCAGAAAACACGGTTAGGCTTGTCACAGCAATGTCCCATTCCTTGGTACCAACTTATATACTACTTTTCTATTGCTACAATAAAATACCATGACCAGAAGCAACTTATAGAAAGAAGAGTTCATTTGAGATTATAGTTCAAGAGGAATAAAGTATCAGTCACAACTTGGAAACATGACAGCTGGAAGAGCAAGCTGAGAGCACACATCTTCAACAGCAAGTATGAAGCAGAGAGAGTTTACTAGGAATGTAACAAGGCTTTCAAAACCTCAAAGCCTACCCCCAGTGATATCCTTCCTCCACCAAGGCCACACCTCCTCAACCTACCCAACTTACCACCAACAGGGTACCAAATACTCCAACATCTGAGCCCATGGGAACCATTCTCATTCAAACTGCCACAGATATGTAATCAATATTACATATAATAGCATCAACTTTACTTGTCTACTTCCCTGTCTATGAGATGCTCGTCTAGGTAACAACATATTGTTCTTGAGTATATTCTGAGGGCATTTAGAGAAAAGAGTAGTGTTAGGATCAATAGATTAAAGAAGCCATGGAATGGAATCATCCTATTCCTAATTTGTTGAGGACAAAATAAGAAAAATATGAAAAGGGGGAGGGGAGAGGCCAGTTTGCTCTCTCTGCTTAAGCTGGGCCAGTTGCCATCTCCTGCCTTAGGACGTTGAAGTCCCTGTTTCTTCGGCTGTCTGTAACTTATACCAGTGGCCTCTTCCACCCTGTGGGCTTCAGTCATCAGCTGGGAGCTACATCACTGGATTCTTCGGCTCTCATGCTTTCAGACTCTGAAATCACACCATTGGCTTTCCTGCTTCTATAGCTTGAAAGTGGCTTATTTTGGGGGCACCCTGCTCTCTATAACCATGGACGCCATCCCCATAACAAATCTCCTGGAATTCATTGGTAGTAGTTAGGTAAATAAATAACAGACAGTGGAGACATGCCTACACCAAGGTGACTGATTTGCAGTCACACCTGTATGGCCAGAGATCTTCCAGGTACTTAAGAGTACTAAGTTGGAAACCACTGACACATGAAGAACCAGAAGGACCATCAGACACTACTCAACATACTTGAAAGACTCCTCAATCTAATATAATTCTCTAACATATAAAGGTTTGTTCAGATTTTGAGTGATTTTTCTTTTAGACCTTATCTCTTATCACATTCAATCTGGAATAAGTTATTTCAAGAGACATAGACAGAGATCAATGCTTTATTGAATCTCAAGATAGAATATACTAAAAGAAATGAATAGATAAGTCAACTATCTATTGAGTACCTACTGTGGACCAGGCACTATACTAATTATTCTATTTATAAATTCTCACCCAATCTGCCCTAATGTGATATTATTGCTCCATAATATAAAGGAAGAAGCTTATGCTAAGTTAATCAGAAAGATTGTAAATTTTACATACAACAACTCTTTTCCATTTCAAAAAAAAATCCAGACTGAAAGATTATATGCATTTTCCATGTCTGTGTAGAAACAAGCCCACACTTAAATTCCATAATGGACACTACAAAATGGAGATATGCCTGGAGAGCATTAGATTAGAATGATGACAAGAGTTTCTGAGGTCCCACACTGATAGGAAAGCCTCATTGTCTTGTCACCATGGTTTCTGCTCTTCTTCCAGATGTCAAAGAGAAAATAACCAGACAAGAGCTGGGGCAGATTTGGATGAGTTTGAGAATTCTGCATCCTCCTACTGTCTGAAACTTACACTATGCAGTTCTAGGGAACTGTCAGGCACGTCTCACCACTCAGAACACAAAATAAGAACGTTTAAATGTACAAGAATGGTAACCTAAATCCAAATGGAATCATCCATTCTCAAAATATCAGTGTGTTACACTAATGCAATTTCACAAAACAAACTCCAGAGTTCACACAAAAAAAACAAATCTCTTCTTCACCAAGAACCCTATCAATGACCACCCCCATGCTGTCTTCCCATAAGAAATGGGGATTTTAATATCTCCTTTTCATTTGTAATACATGCATTTAAATCACAAAATTAATTCCTTTTGATTGACTTCTCTTTACTCTGATAAAAAATAACTCAATGTAGCAAAACCAAAACAATGCTGTAAAAGGGAAAACTAGCTAAACGTTTTCTATGTCAAACAGAATATTTACGAAAGTCATCATGTGATCGAGTGTTCTGAAAAGATGCCATGCAGTTAGCCAAGATTTGCTTTCTGACACGTATTTGAAAGGTATTTCAGAAGCCCAAGTTTTTGGTAATGCTAAAATTGAAATGTGGGGGGAAAGCTTGTCCTCCTCCAAGGCTATTAGTTTTAACAACACAAATTTATTAAATTGACACCATCATAAATGCTAACAATTACTAATATTCACTGCACCCAGAAGGAAAGGTGTGGTGGTAATCTAATTGTACTGAAATGTGATTTTGATTGTATGTTAATAAATAAAGTTGTCCAGGGTCAGAGCTATTAGAGCCATAGACAGAGTGTGGCGGTGGTGGCACACGCCTTTAATCCCATAGATCTCTATGTGTTCAGGGATACAGCCAGCATTGGAGACATATGCCTTTAAGACCTAGGGGGCTGTACATTCAGACAGTGACGAGGCAGTCACGTGTTTGGGTTTACAACCAATGAGAGGGCAGAATGACTGGAAAATCGACTTACAGACAGGAAGTAGCTCTCTTTCGGGAAGCTGGGACACCGCAGGCAGAAGGGTGAGATTTTAGCTCTGAGCTCTGACCTCTCGGCTTTCTCTTTTACATTGTTTCTGTGTTTCTTATTTAATAAGATGGTTGGTTACATCAATAGAAAGGTTTTTGGTTTTTTTTGTTGTTGTTGTTTGGTTGGTTGGTTGGTTTTTGGTTTTTCAAGACAGGGTTTCTCTGTATAGTTTTGGTGCCTGTCCTGCATCTTGCTCTGTAGACCAGGCTGGCCTCAAACTCACAGAGATCCTCCTGACTCTTCCTCCCAAGTGCTGGGAATAAAGACATGCACCACCACCACCACCACCACCACCGGCCTAGAAGGAAAGATTTTTATCCTTTTCATCTTTAAATAAAATTAAGAAACAGTAGATAATCTCAAGCATGTTATCCAGCATCACTTTAAGTGACAACATTAGGGGAAAGCCGAGGGCCCTCCAAAATTTGTACAAACTGGGTCCTTTCCAGCTGTCTTCATCCTCATTCAAAAGCAAGGATAAAAGAGGACGCTTGGATCAGGACAGAGAATTCCAGACAGGTGTGGTGGCTCACACCTGCTATGCTAGCAGCACTTGGAAAACCAAGGCAGGGAGAGTTCAGGGTCGAAGCCAGTTTGAGCTACATACTGAGAGCCTGAAAGGACTCCAGGGCTGAGATGCAGGTCAGTGGCACAGCACTTACAAAGCACAAACAAGGTCCTAGGTTCAATCCCCAGCACCATCTCCAGAACCTCAAGCACAGAGGTAAAGAAGAGTGCCGTTCACGCTTCCCAGAGATGCATTATAGTACAAAGGTAGCAGATGAGGTGGCGGTGATGGTGGCCAGAGAAAGATGTCTACTGAACTCTGGACATCTTCACGCACAACTGAATATGAAAGTTCTACGAAAAAGCTGAGAAGGGAGGGCACAAGTAGCTAAGAAGGCCCATATGCTCCCTTCCCCCGCTTACAAAGCTTTCATGCTTTAGTCTTCTAATCTGTAACTGTATTCTATCACTGCTTTTCTACCTGAACATTCCTCTGAGAGAGTGTAATCCACCTACAACCTGTATGTACTATTCAGCCCACACACCTCCCTGATCCAGATGGTGGAATAAGCCCTCAGCCTCATTAGCTCCATCAAACCGTTTTTGGAGGAATCTGAACTGGAGGCATGGGGACCAAATCAACCAGACCAATCAAGCTCTGGTAAGCCTCAAGGACACTGCACATCGTGGGCTGTGCATGGCAGGCCATGCAAATGGGAAAGAGGAAGGTCTACAGAGAGCTAAGAGTGAGGCAGGTGTAGAGAGGGGCAGAGAACAACCTTAGACAGAAAGAATGAAAAGGACAATAAATATCACAACAGCTTACAGGGAAGGAGATGAACCTGGGAGAACAGACGTAGGTCCTGCTTTAGGGCTGGTAAATCATCTAACTTCACCACGCTGAGTTAGTGTGACCTCAATCACTAGCCTTGCTCTCCTTGACTTCCACTTCACATGTACAGCCAGAGCATTAAGAGCACTCCTCCCAAGGATTTTAGGAGAAATACATAAAACACGCTTGTGAAGAAGCAGTTTAATAAAGCTATCAATATGAAAGATGTAAGAACTATTAGTGCACAATAATTAGAAATGTAACATTAATATAGATGTTCTATGCTATAAAATGGGAATGACTATGGACCTTCCTTCATAGGGACTAAATGAGTTAATACACACAGAGTCTTCAAGGAGTATCCAGCACATAGTGAAAGCTCGGTAAACCTTCCAGCAATACCACCACTGCTGATGATGTCATCATCACTTACCACTGTCTCCATCATCATTAGCCCAGCACCATGCAGGACCCGGCAGCACTTTTAATAATTACCACTTTCAAAGATTAAACCATTATTCATAAAATGATGGAATGATATTTCCCTCTGTGCAGGAGTTTGTGACTTTTGCATTCTGTATTAGGGCCATTTTTGCTAATGAACCTATTCATTATGAAGCAGGGGCAATACTTTACTTCAATATAGCTCTTTGGTTCTACAGAGGCAAGTCATCCATGAAAGGAATAAGTAAATGAAAGCAATCTAAATGTTCCCCAAGGGGGAAACACATAATTCAATGATAGCAAAGTCAAGTAGGTATAAAATTGTTGAGCTATTAATATAATATATATAAAGATTTATTGAACTGCATTGTGAAGCTGAATAGAAAGATAAACAATTATCTATAAAACATTAAGATTGTACACATTGGGGGGCTGGAGAGTTGGCTCAGTTGTTAAGAGCACGTGTTGATCTTGCAGAGGACCCAGGTTCAATTCTCAGCACCCACATGATAGCTAACAACTGTCTGTAACACCAGTCATGGGGCAGGGGTGTAGTGGGTAGCCATTCCAGCTTTGACCTGGAAGTTGCAACCCCCATTGAGGCTTCCGTAATGGTCACGCCTACAAGGCGGGGCTGAGAGAGGATGCTGAAGACCTGAGAACTGGATGCATGGGCTCTCTTGGTTCCTGGACCCTGGACGCTGGAAGTAGAATGAGCATTCTCCAGAGAACACCGCCAGACTGCGCTACGCCTTTCCCAGACCCTGCAACCTACCTATCCCTTCACTTGTAAGTTACCCCACAAAATAAACCTCCCTTTTAACTACATGGAGTAGCCTTAATAATTTCACCAATACAGGGGCTGGGAGGGGGTTGTTTAACACCCTCTTCTGGCCTCCATCAGTACTGCATGCATGTGGTTTGCAGACATGCATGCAGGTAAAGCAACCATACACACACAACAGTTGACAATCTTAGGAAATATTGTATATACTTTAGGACTGCAACTATATAATAGCTGAGTATATACGGAGTCTTTAAAAACATCAATGAGCCGGGTGGTGGTGGCGCAAACCTTTAATCCCAGCACTCCGGAGACAGAGGCAGGTGGATCTCTGTGAGTTCAAGGCTAGCCTGGTCTCCAAAGTGAGTTCCAGGAAAGGCACAAAGCTACACAGAGAAACCCTGTCTTGAAAAAAAAAAAATCGATGAGTTTTATTTTGAGTTATATTCATTCATGTGTGTGCGCGCACATGTTTGCATGTGGAGTCAGAGGACAACTTTGTGAAGTGGATTCTCTCTTTCTATCGTGTGTGTCCCAGGGATAGAATTCAGGCCACTAGACTCAGTGGCGAGTGCCTTCACCTACTGGACCCTCTCCCGGGCTCATGATGATGAATTTCATCAAGTTAGGCAGATGGCAGGATCTCTGATTCCATTGACCATGCTTTGTATAGTTAATTGAATAGAAATAACTGCCTGGTGCACTATTAATTTGAATCTACCAGTCAATGTTAAGCACTAGAAAGTACACACACACACACACACACACACACACACACACACACACACACATCATTTTTCTTTCCAGACAGAGTAAACCAATAATAATCCTTTCACAGTTTTAACTGTAAACAACCTCCCTTGACTATACATCATTAAATATTATGTTAGAATTGGTTAAAGCCTAAATCTTTAAATAAATAATGCCCACATTAGTCTTTTCTGGCTCATATCTATGCCAGGCTATAGCATCTTGAAATAAAGCAAGTCATAGGTAATTAAAAAGACATTTGGTTCTGCTCTGGAATACTCAGTGTGGCTTCCTGGAACTCCTGCAGAAAGCATATGCTTCCAGTGACCTAGTGATCCCAGGATGAACTCCCCAGTAGGCTCCCTCTCTATGCCCAGGCTCTCAAAGCTAACGGTCTTGTCAAGTCTATTAGAACGTTAGATTTTTATCTTAACACAGCTAGAGGTTAAAGCAAAAACTAGTTCCTGTGGTATTGATAAATAAAGATAAGTTTCAAACAATAGAAAACAAAAAATGCATTTTGCTAATGTGCACCGTCGTATCCTGTCTTAATGATGCAGAAGGGGGAGAATGAATTCATTGTTACAGAATCAACTGATGAGAAACACAGAGCAACTTGATGGGCAGCCCCTCCCAGAGCCAGCCTCACAGCTCCACTAAGGGTCTTTTTAATAGTCTGCAGTAAAGCATCAATGTGGCAAAAATTCCTGAAATCTAGCAGGATGCAGAGAAAGTTTACTGTTGGAAAAGCAGCATGAATGTCTAGCCATCATTTCTGGGTTTAACTTCTTCCTTCTTCCTAAAATCAAAGTCTGAGAGAAACCCTAGACCATGCTTGAAAAGGCGTTTATTAAAAATTAGTTCTGTCTTGGTCTGTTTCCTATTGTTACAACTGACTAGCAGAAATTGGATAATTCATTTAAAATGTTTACTCAAGATTATGACAAATGAGATAAATACATGCAAATAGTGGAGCAGAGTCAGTGATACTATTTAATTTTCAGTTAATATCATCTAACATTAGTATTGCTTTTTCTTAACCTTCAACGTTCAAAGAAATTGCAGTCCACCAGATACAGTCTAAAGATACTGCTTTGTGTGAAATGTTTTCAGTAGTGTGCATTGGCCAACAATGTAGTAACAGTGTTTTGCTATTAATATCACACAGAATAACAAATTCACTTCATACTAGAAAGTATACTCTAGGAGCAGCTGAACCATGGTAAATATTTAAATATCACTTGATTTTTTTTCCAAATACTACCTGTTACAATATACGTTCTGTTAAGCAAACTAGTTCATCTGACATTGGTAAATATGAGGTGATTTTAGTATAATGTGATAGTTTGAAAACTGTTTTTTTTCATATGTAATTTTTCTCACTATCTTAATGTCTGAACCACCTCTAAGAGAAGTGTGTCAAGAAACAGGCACAGGCAAGGCTTATTCTGAAGGATTCTGGTGGTCCACTAAGTAATACCAAGAATTCACCAAAACTTCTGCACTACAAAATGAACAAGTTTTTCTCCAGCCTACAGAATAGGAGAAAATACTTTATACCTATATGACTGACTGAGGATTCATATCCAGAACATACAAAGAACTCAAAAAAATAAAGAATAAATGGACTAATGAAACAAATAGAAAATTTTCGGAAGTACAAATGGCCAATAAAATTATGAAAATGTCCGACATCCTTAGAAATCAGGGAAACACGAATTAAAACTACATTGAGATTCCATTCCGCCCCTGTGAAAATGGCTATAACCAAGAAAATAAGTGACAATAAATGCAGGTAAGGATGTGGAGAAAAGAGAGATTTATACAGTAATGGTAGGAGTATAAATTGGCCCAGAAAGTATAGAGGTTAGTCTGGCAGTCCCTCAAAACAACTTAAAACAGAACTGCCATGTGACTCAACTCTACCACTCCTGGGTATATACTGAAGGGCTCGAAGGTAACATATCACAGATACCACACGCCATGCAAAACTATTCACACTAGCCAAGTCATGGGATCAAACTAAAACTCAATCAGAAAGTGAATGGAGAAGGAAAATGCATACATGCCCAATAGAGTTTTATTCAGCCATTAAAAAAAAGGAATGAAATTATTTCATTTGCTGGGAAATGGATATGGACATCCCATTAATTGAAATAAGTCAGATACTCACATTTTATATTATAATACCAAAATTAACATGAGATCTTGGAGGACAAGAAAGGGGGTGTTATTGTTTAACAATAATTTGTTTCTATGCCAAGTTGGACAGGAATCGAAGTGTCTGGGTTAACTAACTACTTGTTAGCTCAACACAGCCCTGGATAATTTGAAGGCATCTCAACTAAGGAATGGCTCAGATCAGACTGTCTGGTGGCCACACCTTAAGCAATGATTGGTGTGGGAGGATCCCTCCTACTGTGGGTGGTTCCACCTCTGGAGGATCTCCTGCTTTGGCTGGTGTACTATAGCCTCAAGGATGAAAAGACCTAATAATAAAATAAAGGAAACCCTTTGCTCCCCAAGTTGGTTTTGGTCAGTGTCTTTTTACAGCAAACTAGAGCAGATACCTTGGGTGGTTTTAAGCCACCCAATGTGGGTGATGAGAATTGAACTCTGGTCTTCTGCAAAAGCAGTGAGGGCCCTTGGCTACTGAGCCATATCTCCAGACCCCTGGGTGTTTCTCAAATCTTAAAACTTTCAATTTCATACATAGAAGTAGACATTTAAGAGAAATTACATTAGATATAGAGACTATTATAGCGGATGAATGGATTGATGTTATTCACTGTTCTTAAATAAAGCATGTCAACATATGGGCTGCTCTTTCGATCTACACTGGTAGATACCTAGCAGGGCTTATAAATCCTATACTAGATACTCCTTTGCTGATAAACCATGCACCGTGATTGCTCTATTGCTACAGAAGTTCAAGAGAAGTGTGTCTGCCTGGCTCCACAAGAAGGCAAAAGAATCTTATGTTTAGATGTCACTGTGGGCGCAAATGTCACGCCCTAGATGAGGCTGCACTCTGTCACACTATTGATCCTGGCATGTATGGCTGTCACATTATGCTTACAGAACTTGACTCGTCACAATTGTTTTGATCTCTCAGACAGCTCAGAAATTGAGGAACCACACTTTTAGACAGAAGGAAAGAACAATGTGACGAATGTATGGTATTAATTGTCACTGTAATTGATGGGTGAAAGACAATTGAACCTTACAAAAGGCCAAAAAAAGGTCAGATGCAAAATAGTGCATATTTTATCTTGCTTGTTGTTCTAGAATCTTATCGACCCACAAGTATACATACATGTATCTGTGTGTATTCCTATATGTACCCTTCTTATTTGAAAGTAGAAGGGAGGGGACACAGAGCAGGAGGATGAAAGGGAGAGGTATTAATGACAGAAAAGAGGGGGAGCTGAATACGGCCAAAGCACAGGGTACACGTTAGGTTTCAAACTTGGGACAAACGGCTGAGGTGCCTACTTAACATATCAACGCAGTCCTGGCCACCAGTTCTTCCTGCACCCCTTCATCACTACTCTGCTACAGGGTCCTCCTGACTGGCATACTCTACCTGCTCCCCTAAACTTCTCCAGCTTGGGGGCTCGGCTGCTCTTCTCTATACAATCCAAGCATTCTGGGCACCCGCTCTCTCTGTACCTTTGGCCTCCTGTCTGCTGCACCTGGTTCCCCTCTCTCCCCCCCTCCCCCTCCCCCTCTACCACGTGGCCCAGCTCAGTCCACTCACGTCCACTCTGGACCCTCCCAGACGTCTCTTTCTCTGACTATGCTCTGCCATGTGTATATATAATAAACCTCCTCCTCCACCACCACACCTAGGAGCAGTTTTGTCCTTTCATTTATTTCTTTTCCATTCAATATATTTGAAAGAACTTTTCTTTTTTATATGTATAAAGAGAAAGTAAATATGACTTATTCAGAAGAACACATCAGCTTACAAGGAATAGAATTGTGGAACATACCCACCCAACATCATATCCTTTTCTACTCAGGTCCATCTGTATGTCTTCCAAAGATAACTGGAAATCTCCCAGATATTTATACCTTCAAACTTTGGGTGCCTGAGTCCTCCAAGTGTCCCCTTACATTTAACCCCTCAGAGGTTTTTCGAGTATATACTGTACTGATTTTTAATAACCATTCACCTTCCTTTATAACAGTACCAGTCCTTTTGTTAAGACTGACACTATTTTCACAGTATTTCAGGGTTGCCTGTGTCATGAGTGATCAGCCCCCCAACGTGATTTCTTTCAGAAAGCCCTAGTTGTATAATCATAGACATAGGTGATTTCTGAGCCTAGCCAGAGCCCTGTCCCTGTCATAGAGCAGAGGATATTCAGTGTTTGAACCGTGGCTGGATAAGTGATATGGTACAGCAATGCTCATCAGTACCTCTCCAAGCCTAGGACTTTCCTCCCCAGAACTTGGATTTTGCTCCCCTTGGACAGTTGTTGTCTTGTTCTCTAACCATTTCTCTGAACTGGAATAGGAAATTATCGTGGTTTCTATTCTCTAGCCATGGGACCTCATTTCTTTAAAGAAAGGACAATGTGTTAGGAAACATTAAAGCACAGGCTCAAAGCTTTACATAATTCTCAAGGACACAGTGAGCCAAGCTTAAACAAATGAGCTGTAGGCCAGAAAGATCACTAACTGGTGAAGCACCCGTCTACATTGTCTCAACTCTGACCCAGTGAGATACTGACTGGCCTGACTCACTATTTTATCAAAAAAAAAAAAAAAAATGGAGGAGATAATAGTACAACTTCCCCATAGGGTTTCTATGAGTATCAAAATGATAGTTAGCACCTAATTGTGTTCAGTGAGTGTTGTTTAAACAAAAACTGTCTTTCTGATCCTGCCCTAGAGAATACAGAGGTGTTGAGTTTATGAAAGGGAAACATTAAACATAGTCAAGGCAAGCACACTAGCCAAGCCCTTCCCTACCTCTCCTCAGGGCAGATGCCTTTCATTCATTTGGCCTGGCCTCGGTTCTTATTTGCAATGTAAAGAACTCCAATGTGCTGCTTTTCACTCAGCAAAACGACACAGAACATAAGCCCCCAAAGACATCCTAAATAATCCACAAGTCGCAGCGGTTAGTTACCATGCAGCCCAAACAAGCGTTCTGCACACTAGGAAATGCGGAGTCCATCTTCCGGAGGAGTGGACCTCCAGGCCAACTGCCATGTAACTCACAAAGTGCTGTTCCTTTTGTTCGCCCAGCTTCACGGAATTCAAAAACAGAGTTTGCGGGGGGGGGGGGGGGGGGGTGAGCACAAAGGCCAGGAGGCAGGAGTGAGTGAAGGCGAGTGTGTGTTATTAATCCGTGTGATTAATCCAGCATGCTAAGGAAGACCGCAGAATCCAAACCTGCGTGGTTTTGATCCACATGGATTAGAAAACATTGCTGGCCTCCCTTGCCGGTGCCTCCTTCGCTTTGTGCTTGAGTTTCATTCTTCAGAGTCTGGCCGGCACAAAGAGCAGAGAGCATTCACAAGGGGACCCAGCGGCACAAGCACTTTGACAAATGTTTTTCTCCCTCCCTTTCTGGGACACACTTCCTGAATTTCCCAAGAACTAAGCCCTGGGTTTGTATTTGCATCATTTCCTCCCCAAAGCGGAGCAACTGGAAGCGTTCCCCCAGATGCAGATGTCTGTCAACCCATGAAAAGTAGTTTTATACCAAGAGGTGAGGTGTCAAAGCCAACCCCAAGCTCTGTAGCGAGAAAGCGGTGAGAAGGATACAGACATATTCCAGATCCTGGTGGGAAGCACCCCTTTGGAGTGAGCACTCCCACGAGCCCCCACCAGAATCTGAGCATGTTCTCACAAGCTCGTGGGAGTGGAATGGGGCTCTCAGTTGTGCCAAAGAAAGAGCAAGAAATCTTCAAGAACGAGACAAGGGCAGCAAAAGAGGCAGGGCCAGGTGGTACCCTCTTCCATCGGTTACAAAGTGATTCTGACGTATGGGTCAAGATACGTGACAAGCTAAGATAGGAAGCAAAATGGCAGGACAAAACTGGGGCTTCTCTGCGAAATCAATGTGGTCGTTAGAGATCACCAAGATTTATAAGACTTGTAGAGAATGAATTCTACTGAGACCCTCCTGAGTGCTATGTCGGCAGAATGGCGACTCTGACAGGAAACCCAAAAATCTTCCCCAAACCTCTAGATTCATGGGTCGTGCCTGGCTATGAGCTCTAGGAAAAATTAGGGCTCCAGGTTAACAAGGTCCCAGCTCTCCTTCCCCCTTTCCTCTCCCTGTCTTCCCATTCTCTCCACACTCTGCTTCCTCACCCTACTGCACAGACAGAGGTCAACAGCTGGGACAGTGCCTCTCAAGTGACATTCTGTGGTCACCAGGTCAACATCAATAGATAGAGCTCATCAGAAAGCTGTGTGCTTTGGTGATCTCCTTTTGGAGTAACTTTATACTTTCCTGCACCTGTAAGACTTTATCCATATATTTTTCTTAGGGCTGCCCCCAGTGCCCAATATGGAGCTTGACATAGAGCAAGCACTTACTGTGCGCTACTGAACTACATCACAGGAATCCATCTCAGCCAGAGACCATGGCCTTTAGATGAATTCCCCATCTCCCTCCTGAAGATGTGTTTATCTGTGTAACTCCCACTGGAATTCTGAATGTTGGAGAACACATGATCTGTGGCAGAGAGAGATTATCAATGTAATAACAGTCGTCACGTTGATCTCTACGAGTATGGTTTGTGCTCATGTCTGTGTATGTCTCTGTGTGCATGTGTGCACACACTTGAGTGTATTATTATCAGCATTTGTATCTATTTGTATCTCCTTCTCCACCTCCGCCCACTTACATCCTCACAGCCATTGCATCCCTCTGGTTCAGTTCCTGGTCCAGGTAGGCATACAAACCACAAGGTGATGATCTCTTAAAGTAGGTGGGAAGAGGAACATCTTTGGCTGTGACTTCAGTGCTGCCATGCAATTTAGGACAAAATCCAAAACTCTTCCATGTGACTGACAAAGCTCCCAAGCCCTCAGCACCATTTACTTTTCACTTCAATTCACACACCACCTTCCTTCTCCAGAATGAATGCCAATTTTCTTAACCACCATATATTATTAAGTAGCTCCTAGTCTGCTATATTCCCTCCAGTGCACTAATTAATCTGTTTTTCATTTTTCTTGAAGTTATCTTTCAAGTTTTTGAAAAATTGTATAGAAGCTTCTTTAATATTTACTGAAATAAAATTTGCATAGTGTATAATTCACTGATTAGTGTCCCCGCTATATGCCTCATCAAACATACAGGTCTGTAATCATTTTCACAATTAATATTTAAACTAACATTCCAGTCAACTCAACAAAGCCTCTCATTAAAAAAAAAAACACATTATTTATCTGGTAGCTGGATAAACCGTGGTAAATCCATGCATCAACACTAACACCATAGGTCTGAAATGCATTATACTGAATGAAGGAAGTTAGATTTAGGAAATTTCATGTCAAATAATTCTATTGATATGAGAGCCTAGAAATGAGAGAACTATGAAGATATTAAATAGCCTGTTGGCTGTCAGAGTCTGCAGTTGTGCAGGGATTACAAAGATACATAAGAAAATTCCCTACTATTTTTCTTCATAGCTTTTATTGTTATCTACTGTAACCTTGATAATTTATTTACTTATCAATTTTTACCTTACTTAAAGGCACATTTCAAGAGGACAGGGACCGTACCTGTCTTTTTCCTGTATATATTTCAAAAAAGGTAGCCTGATGCCAGTGACCTGAAGACTGTTCAATCATCCCTTATTGGGTAAAGTGATGGTAGTGTAAACGCTCTCCCACATCAGCCTTTGATCTCAGCCCTCATCTTTAATCCATGCTCATGGCCCGTGAACGAAAACTACCTCCTACACGTCGCCTCTGGTTATTCCTTTCCTCTAATTTCATAAACACACCATTCCCTGTCATCTTTTTACCTGACGACTATAACAGCTCCAAGAGTAGTTTTCTTGCATTCAGACTTGCCTTTCAATCTGTCTTTAACTGCTACTAGAGACAAGTGAATCACATCACATCCCTGTCTTAAAGAAAAAGGCGATGATTCCCCCTTCCCTGTCAGCCAGCCTTACTGTGGATCTTCCCTCTTTCAAGTGTCCAGTTCAGATCCCCATCCTGATACAGAACCCAGAACCAAACGCTGTTCATTTGTCCTAAGGGTAACATAAACCAAGTATGTGCCTCAGCTCTAGAGAGTCCCTGATGACTACCCTCACCCACTGGTGTCCCTAGTCATCGCTTACATCAAGACGTCAGGTCACCAAATTTAAGAAGAATATTAAAGCACTTAGAGCCATCAGTGGAAGTCACATGACTTTAAAGCAGGGCATTTCTCCAACAGTTACAACCATAGCCTTAGCTCTAAAGAGCCTCATGCACTGGATTTTGAAATCCTACATGTTTCAGATAGATACAGTCACCATTTCTGGTCATCCTTTATATTTTGAGAAGAATTAAGATGTTGGCATTTACTTTTATTGACTTACACCAATTGCCTGAAACCGAGTAAATGCTTAATGGGATCTTTGTATAATACTAGCAAGAGTGGGGAAAATCCACTTTAATATATGCTACCAAATCCCTGAAATATGAAATCCATATTACCATTGTCTTTTAGTGTCCAAAGGGGACTAGTTCCTGGACTCCTTGTTCATTGGCACCAAAACTTGAGGTTGTCCATGTACCTTATATAAGAAGGCACAGTACTTGTAAATAACCTACGGGCTTCCCATGCAGTTTAAATCATCTCTGGATTACTGCCAATACCTGATAACAATACATGTGCTATGTAAATATTTGTTATATAATTTAATATAATGACAAGACTGAAAAGTCTGCATATGTTTAGAATAGAGGTACTTTATCATAGCCATAAATACATTTTGAGCTGCAGTTGGTTCAACCTATAGATATAAAGCCTTGGAAAAAGATCTCATCAAAATTATACAATCCAGAACATTGACACCATCATAAAACCCTGATATCCAAGTATATATAAGAAACTAATGAAGAACCAGACTGACTCCATGTTAGGCTTATTATAGGTAAAGACAAACTAGGTTTGTTCCTGTTTATGAAAAACCTCTGATTTTAAAGGAGTGTGCTATTCCCCACCTGTAACCTTAACTACAAATGGTTCTGTACTGCCTGTTCCAGGAATGGCAACAGTGTCTTTGTTTCAAAAGGTTATATGACCACTTATGACTACCTTGGTATGACCACCTGTTACTTATGACTACCTGTCATGACCACCTGTTGTGATTGCCTTGTTTGAACCCCTGTCATGTTCTGCTCCTGTAACCCCACCTTTTTTCCCCCATTTAGAAACCCTTTACCCCTGAGCTCTATGAAATCCTTGTCTTCCTCATATCCAGTGCTGACCTCTTGAACCCCATCTTGGGTGGAGGCAGCCCATGTACACAAATTAAAAGGCTTGCTTTAATTAATTGCTGGTTTTAATTAATTTAGCCATGATGATTTGGTCTTGCTTCTCACATCTTTGGAATTAACACTCTATGGGTATATTGCTTAAGCAAGTGAACAAATGAAAACTTTCTAACGTTCAAAATTGATAAAATAACAGAACACAAATCAAAGCACAACCATCACCTGCGTCATCGATCATCATAAAACTATTGCTTTCTCTTAGATAATAAATTGGTCCTATGACTCATTTCCCTTTCAAGTCATGGAAATACTCCTCAAAACAAAGTTTATCAATAGTCCCCAGTGGCATAACAATCTGCAGTGGAAGAACACAGTAGATGAGAACACAACTATACATCTCATTGGCCTCGTCAAAAAATTATATTCCTGTAAAAAAACTTGTCCCCCATCAATTTAGTTTGGAAAACCATCCCCAGCCCTGCCTCTCTTTCTCTTTATCTCTCCGTCCCCACTCTAAACACACACACTTGGTACAATTTAGGTACAGTTTCCACTGCGGCCCACCTAACATGCTTCATTTTACCAGGCACTTGAGACCCAAATTTGGCCAATCAAAATCATCAGACATAATGTAAAGTTATGTATATATGTAAAGGAAGAAATGGGGTCTTACTTTGGTTTGCTTCCTTTTGGATTTTGAAACAGGGTCTCACTATGTAGTCCTGGGTGGTCTAGAACTCACTATATAGAACAGATTGGCCTCAAACTCAAGGAGATCTGCCTGCCTCTGCCTCAAGCTTTTCCTTTTGAGATCATCAACTCTAAGAATAATGCATACCTCTGGCTATAATTTTCTACCCTTTTTGAAAACGAAAGCAACAATTAAATAAAGCCAGTAATATCAGTGGGATAAAACCCTAGTAATGTCCATGGATCCATGGATCCAGCCAAGACTTGAGCCAACCTCCCCCTGGATTTGCAGACTTCACAAACCAATGAAGGACCTCTTTCATCACCAGGTTGGAAGGCACTAAAGAGTGAAAGCTTATGATTTTTGCCTGTATACTCTATAGTTTCTTTGGAAACCATGAATTTCTCTGGGCTCATTTACCTGGAAATGGTAGAAAATTTAATCTGTCCATTTTATGTGATGCAGAAAAATTCTTCATGTGAGTCACAAACCTGGAGCAGGGCGAGGGTGTTTTTTCACCACGAGGGCTAGACTGTGAGGCAAAAGAGAAAAATAAACCAAACAATGTTACTTCTGTGACTCCACAAACAGGGGCCCCCCACCTACAGCCCTTACCTCACTAAATGAGTCACCTTGGAACAGCACTTTTGTCTCTTTATTCTTGAAAAGTTATAATCCTGAAAACAACTACAATTGACTCCCACTGCCCATAGCACACACACATTGTGTGTTTCATTAAAGGGATTAGTGAACACTTCCTGGGCATGCAGGAAGTGTTTTTTTACTCAGTTTCACCATGTGCCACAAACGGTTCATGAAACTGACATTTTAGTGAAGGGTGACATACATTGAACAATAGATATCAAATGGAGATTTTTTGATGTTGACACCAAGATGAAAACTAGGTAAGGTTAAAAGTAATGGGGAAACGTTAAGAGCAACACTCTTCATTTTTAATTTTTTTTAATTATCTGCATATTTGGAGGGGTATGTGTACATCAGTGCGGTTCCTTCAGAGGGCATCAAATCCACCGGAGCTGGAGCGACTGACAGTTGTGAGCCACTCTATGTGGGTGCTGGGAACCAAACTCATGTCCTTTGTAACAACGGTAACTGCCTTTAACCGTCGATCCATCTCCCCATCGCCGCCCCCCACACACACACACACTCTCTCTCTCTAATTTATATACAGAAATAAGATACAGCTTCTCAGATGGGAGTACTTTAGAATTAGACTCACGGGCAAAGGCGGTAGGTAGTATGTGGTGACCTAGAGAAGGGTCACTACAAACACAGGGAGTGTCTAGCAGACCAGAGGGTAGAGCTGTGGAAAGGAGGAAGCAGTCAGAAGGCAGGAGAGGGGATGTTCAGGTCAGCTGCTGTGACCTTGAAGCAATCAACAAAATTTGAGAGGGGAAATAGCAACAGATATTGAATGAATAACAATGAATTAAGTAACCAAAAGGACGATTTCACCTGATTATAGTGAGAAGCAGTTTATTAAATGTTTTGTCAGTACCAATTGTCCATCAATGTTTATATGCCATTTTCATTGTTTGGATATGATTGAACATTATATCATTGCTTAGATACTGAATACCATTGTATGTATAACACTTTCAATATTGAAGACAGTATCTATCTCAAAGTAGAACTCCTAACAGTGGGAGCAGGGCTGTCCCTAACGCTTCGGCTGGCTTTTGGGAATCTGTTCTTCATACTGGTTCCCTTGCCCAGCCTCAATACAAGAGATGGTGCTTAGTCTCACTGCAACTTGATATGCCATGCTTTGCTGATACCCAGGAGAGGCCTGCCCCTTTCTGAACAGAAACAGAGGAGGAGTGGATGGCAGGGCTGTGAGGGGGTGAAGAGGGGAGATGGGGGAGAAAGTGGGAGGAGAGGAGGGAGGGGAAACCGGTCAGGATGTGAAATAAATAAATTTAATTGATAGAAAAAAAAGGAAAAATATTAACTAAGCCCTTTCTTCCCCTTAAGTCATCTTTGACCAGAGTGTTCTGTACCAGCCACAGAAATGAAGCTGGAACAATGTCCAGTTAGATCCCTCCATTCCTCTCTGCAGGAACCCGGACAAGCTGTCGTCTCTGCTCCTCGGTTTCTATTTTTTTTTCTAGGGCTTCCTTCCCTGCAATCGTTATCCTTACTTTAAAATGGAATGCTAAGTAACCCTCCAAGGCTGCAGAAGTAGCTGTTGTAAGGAAGTCCCAAATCTGTTCTTCCCAAACCCACATCATGTAGCCTCCTTTTCTTAGTGCGGGCACATCCAGCCACACAAACGCACAAAGCCGGGCAGGTGACCCTGGCCTGTTTCTCTCTTGCTCTCCTGATCTGCTCAACTTTGAATCTCGCCTCTCAAGATCCTCAGACCCATTCACTCCCCCACAGTCCTTTAGTAACCATGAGCTTGTTTGCCTTCATAAAATTATCCTTTTCATATTCTTTTTTCTGAAAGAAAACCCTAAATAAGGTACACTCTTCACTGTGTTTTAAACAGCTGTCTATAACTGTCGTTTTTAAAAATCATCTGGAGAATATATATTTTACAATACAAATTCTGATGCAAAATGCCTATGGCAGAGTTCAGGAGTATATAGTGATTAAAAAAGAAATCTCCCCAGGCAATTGATGCAGATAACAAATAACTTCTATTAGAACACCACACCGGGCTGACTCAGTAGCACCACCCAGAAGCCTATTACACCAGGAGGTTCTCTCAATGAACCTACATCTACTCAATCAGGATCCGCATCAGCACAGTTTCCAGCGGATTAAAGACCTAGACGACATTTTGATGTAAAGGATTTAATGCTTTCTGCGGGCAAGGAAGCTGGTCGTGAAGCAGACTCCCTCCTCTTCCTCTGCCCGCAGACCAGAGGACTCTCTCCTCTGCAATCTACACATGACAAACTACGGAAAGCTGAGGCATCAAAAGCGAATGCAGTCCATGCCCCTCGCCTTATTCACCCAGTGCCTTAGCATAGCTCCTGCTACAGGAGACATGAGGATTTATTGGTCTATGTTGGATTGAACTGAATAGAATTGATGTTTCAGAACACACATTGAAGTGCACTGTTACATTCAGAGTGTGTGTTTCATGGAGTTGGGATTGAACTGGAATGATGGAGAAGAGGCTGCCAGCGTCATGAGACAAATGGACCTCATCCTTAAAGAAGGGACGGCTCACTACTGGGCAGGGACAGCTCTCCATGAAGACCCATTGCAATCACTTGGTTCAGTACCTGACCTGGGCACGAGCTCTGTATTTTAAAGCCCCCACTTTTTTTTTTTTTTTTTTTTTTTTTTTTTTTTTTTTTTTTTTAGGGAAGCGCAAACTTTCACCACCAAGATACAAGAACAGTCAATATTGATCTTGACAAATGGCGCACCTCATGCCACAGGCCGCTCGAGCGTCTGCTCGGCACAGCAGCCTTCCTCCCCTTTGTCAGGAAATAATGCCAAGTGGCCTCGTGCACTATCAGCTGCAGATCACAAATATTGAAAAGAAATAAATTTCGCTGAATGAAAAGCACCTTTCTTTGTCTTCCAGCCCTCTCTCCTCCCAGGTCGTGTTGATTTTGGGGCTGTGCACACTCCCAGCACCTGTACTTTTCAATTGTTTGTTTGCCAAAGCCCATTGTGGTTTTCTTTCTTGGCTGGAGGATCCATTCTAAGTACAGTAGCCAATGAAATCCTATTTTCTTTCTCCCTTGGCATTATGGAAGGGACGCAGCAGCTTTGGGCCACCTACAGCAACTGTAATTAGAGGACACAGGAGGACAGAATGAGAAACTGGAGCTCCTGTACCTGGACTTCTCCCTTAGGATCATGGGAAATGCATCACCCCTGCAGACCAAAGGCAAAAACAGGGATTTCTACAACAGCCTTATTGTTGGGTGGAGGTTTTAACATCATTAAAGGGGATGCTTTTTAACTTGTGTTGCGGAAATCTGCAACCATTCTTTAACTGAGAATTGAGACCTAAACAATAACAACATAAGAAGTAATCTTGCAATGTGTGTGCTACAACCTGAATAACCACAGAGGTCGAGTACCTGCTGTGGGAGTGGGGAGGGGGGGATCTCTAAAGCAAAGGGCAATAGGCTACATAATGCTTTGGGGAGATAAAAGGGAAGCTAGGAGGAGTAAATGGGGAGGAGAGAAGAGGAGAAAGGGAAAGAAGGGAACAGGAGGTGGTACAACTGACATGGAAGCCTACTACTGCAGAAGTTTCCGAAATACGTATACATATGTAAAGGGAATTTCAATGAAGTCACCGTGTCATGGGGGAGAGAATGCATCAATTAGACATCCCATGCCACCAAGTAAAACCACCAGTGCCAGAAGTGGGTTACATCACGTTGAGTTGTTGGCCAAAGGGGTCCCCAGCATCACAAACTATCGCCCCGGCTAGCGGTTGTTCTCCACGCCCTGATGGGAAAGCCTTCTTGCTGAGGAAAACACTTAGGTCATGAACACAGACACAGAGTTCGTGCTGACTAGATGCTTCACCCCTGCACCGTCTAGTGTTCACCGTGCTGGAAGGCACTCTGGACACTGCCAGAGGAGAACAGGAGTCATTCCTATCACCCGGTGACCAACCCAGTGACCCACAACAGTAACCCACCTACGAGGCTACTCCGACCACACACAAGGGCTTCTGTCATTTTTCTTTCTATTTTTATTTTTACTTTCATGAACTTGGGAGTCCGGATTACAGTTCTGGATCCACATGGCTTGTGTAAAGCCAATACTTTTATTTGAGCACATCACTGCATCCTCCATCCTATTGGTTGTGGAAACTTTAGTTAAGGACCAATGGCAAACAGAGATTCTGTCAGAACTCCTTGAGTGGAGGTTTCACGGTGACAGACTGCAGAGGCCGAGGCTGTGGCAGTTCTCCCACTACAGCAAGGCTTCCTGTCACTCTTTGGATGAGAAGGGCTGAGCTGGGTGGCCTGTATTCCAGTGCTATTCTTCCTGGGGCCCAGTGTGCTGTGTTTGTAAGATGCGGAGTCAAAAAGCAAGCTGTGTTCCTGGAAGTTTAATTTTACTCTAGGTAAAATTGATTGTTTCTGATAAGAGTTAGTACACATGAGGCTGCTACTCACTGACCTACACTCACTCTGTCTGCCTTGGGAAGAAATTCCTAGGAAATCTACTTCTCCCCCAAATTAAAGGGACAATGCTTGCTACCAGCCCTTATGCCTACAATCAAGAGGTAGGTTTTATTGTTGTCAATACCTGGAGTAAACCCTAGAGTAAAAAGCCGAAACAGCACTCCTTAGGTGCATGCCAACTGCAGCTGCTTTCGGCTTCTTACAACATTCAAAAGTTACAGGAAGTTTCAGAGGAAACAGGGAAATACCATGGCTCTTGTACAGCAGGAAATTCAGATCCAAGTAAAATGGATTTGTACAAAGAGTCATTTCTTATATAAAAAAAAAATTTATCCTGCAGGCTAGAGAGGTTGTTCAGTGGTTAAAAGTATTGGATGCTCTTCCAGAGGACTCTGATTTCTATTCCCAGCACCTACATGGCAGCTCACGATCATCTGTAACTCTGGATTGAAAGGATTCAATATCTTATGATCTCCAAGGAAACTAGGCATGCACAAATGTACATGCAGGCAAAATAATCACACAGAAGATAAAACATAAACTTAAAAATTTTAAATTATTGTGTAAGAATAATCACCTCTAGACATACTAAAATTTATATTTCAAAATAATTCCTCATAAATCTAGCCCAATAGAATCTATAAACTACACTAAACGACATCAGTAACAGCTGAATGAGAAGGGTCCTTCTGAAAATAAAAAAAATATATCAGAAATTGTTTATAATATTGAAAATGAAATTGCTAAAAGGAAAGGATTTCAATAATGTTCTCATAAGTAGGTTTATAGAAAGCCAAAAAATCCTTATGATCACTTAAGATATAACATTAATGAAAAATTATTCATTATAGTGCACAAAATTGATGCCAAAATATCATTTTTTTAATTTTGTGGGTCCTGACTAAAAATTATATGTTGCTATTATTTATGGCACATGTATTAATAATAAGGTATTTTAAAGCTAAAAACTGTATTGTTTTATTACCATTAACAGGTGACATTTACATTTTGCTCTGCGATCCAGGTCTTGACAGTATCTGTAGAATTTTTCAGAATAAATCTTAAATTCCCACAGGCAATTGGACAAGGGCAAAAATCCTGAGCCCAGTGAATAAATTCTGCATCTCTTCCCTGTGTCATTTAGAGGTGGCCTTTCTGTCTTGGGAGAGCACTTCCTACCACAGCTTAAAACATCTAAGACCAGTCTCTGGCCACATGATTAGAAAATCATAACATCTGCCATCTCCTGGAAGTGCGAGTTTTCTAGAGTCAAAGACAGCACAGCACAGACGCACTTCGGTGACTCTCTGATCTTTGGCATCTCGGGCCGGTGCCATTCTGATTTACATTCTTTTGTGATCTGTCCGGGTGATATTTGTTTTATTTATATCCTTTGTCATGCATCTCTGAGAACGTTAAGATCTCTTTGTCACTATTGAAATAAGTTTCACAATAAAGTGCCATAGTGTGGGTTTTCTTTCACTGTCTGGGCGTTCCAACCACTCCTCTCGACCTGGAAATTCCTGTTTTGCAGTTTTACAAACCTTTTCCCCTTTTCCCTTTTTCTTTTCTTTCTTTCTTTTTTTGTGCGCGCATGCTCGAGCGTGTGTGTGTGTGTGTGTGTGTGTGTGTGTGTGTGTGTGTGTGAAATGATTCATAGACTCTCTTTGTGTGTGTCTGCTCTCTTCCTCCCCTCCCTCCTCTTCTTTCCTCCCTCCATCCCACCCCCTTCTCTCTTGTTTTCCATTTTCTTTTAAGTTTTCCTTTCTACTTTCTAGGGACTTCCTTCTCTCACGTGGCACATCACACAGTTCCTCTCCAGTGACTTTCTTGATCATGCGATCTCTTCTTTTTAAACGATGGCATCGTAGCCATGTGTTTGGGATAGTTCGTCTCTTCTCTCATTTGGGTGTGGGGTCTGCAGGATCAGGTATGGATGAATTTTGTCTGTTTGCTTCTCTGGACTCCCCTCTTCTGTGTATTTCAGTCTATCCCATGTTAAAGACTTCCCTTGGGGACCTGAAGAGGTTTGACTACCCATTCACTTTTTCCTTTAATTTTTTTCCCTTTTAAAAGTATTTTTTTTTTAGCCAGGTGGCAGTGGCACATGACTTTAATCCCAGAACTCGGGAGGCAGAGGCAGGTGGATCTCTGTGAGTTCAAGGCCAGCCTGGTCTACAGAGTGAGATACAGGACAGGCACCAAAACTACACAGAAAAACTCTGTCTCAAAAAACAAAAAAACAAAAACAAATAAAGTATTTATTTTTGAGAAATTATTTTATGGACACAATGTATTTTCATCATATCTATCCCTCTATTTCCACTCCCATTCTCTACACATTATTTCTCTCCTCTCTCTCTTCTCTCTCTCTCTCTCTCTCTCTCTCTCTCTCTCTCTCTCTCTCTCTCCCTCTCTCTCCTCTCACAAATTCATGACCATTTCCTTCATGGTTATTGTTGAGAGATACATAGAAAGATAGATAAATATAAACTACTACTACTAAGCCCAATTCATGTGCCCATATGTACTTTGGTATAGGAATAGTCAACTCATCGGGCACACACAACCTATCAGGGGACTTGTCCTTGAAGAAAGCTGACTACCCGTCCCTCAGCAGCCATCGACTTCCTGTAGCTCTTCAACCAGAGGTGGAGCCTTGAGTGAGCTCTTCTCCATCCATGCTGGAATGTTGATTGGTATGGCCATGTGCATGGAACCTCACTGTTGGGAATTCGGGGGCACAACATCTCCATGATGGCCAGGAGACACTACTTTACAACAGTCCCTTCACTTTTCATAGTAAAGCACTAAACACTAAAAGTCCAGCTCCAAGCTTCAGACTCAGGTGTCCCAACACCAAGGGACAGCAAGCCTGTCTTTCCTATGACAGATTCCTGGTGGTTCAAGAAAAAAACATTTCTTAGGCTTGTTTGTTTATTTTCTCAAATCCAAGGCTGGGAGATATTCTCCTGGATGAAGAAATCCAGGGGAACAGAGCAGGAGGAAATGGTCTGAAGGTCCTTATATAAGGCAACTAAATAAAATTTCAAGGGCTGGAGAGATGGCTCAGGGTTCCAGAGATCCTGAGTTCAACTCCCAGCAACCACATGGTGGCTCACAACCATCTGTAATGAGATCTGGTGCCCTCTTCTGGCCTGCAGTCATACATGCTGTATACATAATAAATAAATAAATAAATAAATAAATAAATAAATAAATAAATAAATAAATAAATAAATCTTTTTAAAAAATTTCAAGATATTACTGTGTAATCTCCATGTCATCCTCGAGTTGAGAACTTTTTATCTTTGTTTCCAGGAAGTCAATCCTTGTCTTGACTCTGCAGGGTGAGCCAAGGGTGGTAGAACTCAGAAGCCAGCCTCTTACCAGCCTCCTTTAAAACCTTCCCCGCCCCCCACTAGCTGGTTGGTAAATAAAGGAGACATTGGGATCTGGGTTTTCTGTGGGTATAGCATGAGAAAATGCCTCTCCTTTCAGGCCCCTGGATAGACATCTGTTGGAAGCCATTGCTTCCTGTCGAAATTGTCATTTTTTTTAAAGCATCTTTACTTTCAAAGAATTATTGAAGCAAAATCACTTGATACACAGTCCCCTCTGTGACCTTATCCTTAAACATAGGTACATTCCATCAAAGTGGCACATGTCAATCATTTCCAGAATCATATGAGACAAAAATAAAAATATACAGTCTTTATAAGAAACATTGAGTTACCCCAGGGAAGCTCTGAAAGCCAAGAGCTACTGGCCTGACGTGACCAGGCTATGCCAGGTTCCACAGGGCTCTGAAAGAGCTACACATATCAATCCCCTAGCTACCTGCAAGCAATGTGCAGTATGCAAATTAGAAGTCTCTTCCATCATGAACTCACTGGCATTTGAAGGGAGGAGATGTGTGAAGTATGGGAAGCACACAATGTCTGACAATGCAGCCCTCACTTTCTTCACTAGCTAAGGTAGGCCGCTTTTTCCAGAAGACTACCCATGCCGTAGTTCCCAGCCAACTCTTTCAAAACCATCTTCTGACCATAGGCAATTGATCCCTATGGAAGAAGTAAAGGCTATGCTCCTTACCCAACCAGTACCACCCAAGGCAAATACCTGGACCCATGAGGAACCCCTTCAATAACAGGAATCTGGACCCCAGACACATTCACCCTGGTGACTGGAAAGAGAAAGGCTTCCACCCCTAAGCAGTGATACAGAGCTGTGGAGACAAAGAGACTAATTTGGAGGAAGCTACACAGCTTGGCAGAGAACAAGAGTGCTCAGACCCCGGGACTCCGATTAATCCTTGCTATTCTCCAACTGCCTCTGATAGTCACCCGGTATACAGTCCTCCCTAGGCTTTGGGTCCTCAGTCAGGTACTGGGCTTTCTCCAGGGTGATTCCTGTCGGTGGGAATGTTTTCTAACAGAACAAAGTGCCAAACACAGAGGTGGTAAGGGAGTGCATGAATTGAGCAAAAAAATATCAATGAACATTGAAAAGGAGAAGACAAGAATTGCAAAGTCTTTTTTTTTTTGAAGTCTCTTTTAAAACATTAAAATGAAGAACAAAAGAGATCTAGGCCTCAGTTTAGACATACAGAGACACCTGGGTCCTCCTATCCACAGAGAAACTGGAGAAACATCTGTGATACATTTGATCACAGTTCTCAATAGTGTTGGAGGTCCTTATATGTTCTGTTTGTCCTAGGAGTTTGTCCTGGTATCTTCCAGATGATCAAAGTTTCTACCTGTATTTCATTATTAATTGGCCTGTCAAATAAGGTCAGTTTTCCTTATCTATTATTAGCCTTCTTTTTATTAGACCATAAATAAAATGCAACTGATCTCCTATCTATGCCAGCCCGTCCATTATTATATACTGCATACACACACATGCATACACATACAAGCATGCGCGCACATACACACACACACACACACACACACACACACACACACACATAGTAAATATCTGAGACCCAAACATTGAGGAGGCATATGCATACAGAGACAAACCATCAATATTCAGAAGAAACAAAAATGAACAAAGTGAAAACATGTAAAATAGGTCACTATCTCCTTGATAGTTGCTGAAATGTATATAACTAAACTTAAAGGTGGTGCTTTTCAATAACATATAAATTCCAGGTCCTTCCAGGTCCTCCTTGGTGTACTTGAACAAAGGAACCATAATTCAATTGTCCAATGATTTATTATAAAACACTTTGCCTACACTGGATATTTGGATGTGTAAACATCAGAGTACTACAACCCCCACCATCCCAGGCTTCACATTTCAGATTTCATTAGCCAATAAAACCAGGTTTATTTATAATAAAGTTAAGCCTTTCAAACCACTGACCATGGAAACCAGATTTTGAAATAATTCAGATTTGTGTTTCTGTTCTTTCTAATTAAGGGTAATATCGGGAAGCGCAGACAGTGGGTAGCATTGTTCAAGCACCATGGATTTAAGCAAGAAAATCTGATTATCAGCTCATGTCAGAAGCCAAGCGATAATGCAGCTTAGCATTCGTTTGGGCTTTTTCTTTGGCCAAAAGATAATTACCGTTCATGAGGCCTTACGTAAGTGTATCTAATATCTAAGGCCCTAAAACTTTATGAATAGCAAGAGCATACAATGAGCAAAGAAGAATTATCATACTTACTATTTCTATGCCTTGTTCCAGCATGATAATTTCATTACCTAGCAAAGTCGAACCTCTAAAATCAAAGTATCATTTCTTAAAGGACAAGAAGTTGAACACACTGGCAAGGTTTTCTGCCCAATTTCCTCTGGGGAAAGTTATTTCTATCAAATAAGAAGCAGATGAGGCAGAATTTTAATAGGAAATGTACCAAGGGGTCTTGGAGTTACCTAACGAGGTCATTGCACAAACAGACATTAAGCTGGAGTAAGACGTTGTTTTCTTCCGCATGCGATTATTTCTCGGGCTTATGCCATTGCTGAGTGTGAAGCTTCGTACTGTCAAGCAGATACACAGATACACAGAGCGGAAAAGCTCTGACAGAAAAGAGTGTCTGAGGGAACACTGCTGAATACAACCAATGTGGATCCGAGTCTCAAAGAAGAAAGGCCAGAGACCCAGAGCACAAAAGTGATTTGAAAGAGTCGCTTGACATTTGGCACAGGAAACCAAATCTAATGGTGAAGATGATAAAATCAGGCTGTGAAATAGTTCCAGGTAATATGCAAAGAACGCCTTTTTAGCAACTGCTTTGGTGGGTATACATAATGTCTTCAGCTATAAATTTTTATTTTTAGCAATATATTTTGCTTTCTTGTCACTATATAGCAGAAGCACTAATACTTTATTGAGTGCTTGCTATAGATCATTGTTATAAACACTCTGGACCAGAGGTTCTCAACCTGTGGCTCATGACCCCCTCAGGGGTCACATATCAGAAATCCCTCATCTCAGATATTTACATTATGATTCATAACAGTATCAAAATATAGTTATGAAGTAGCAAGGAAAATAACTTTATGGTTGGGAGTCAGCACAACATAAGGAACTGTATTAAAGGGTTGTAGTTTTAGGAAGGCTGAGAACCACTGCTCTAGACATTTCAACTCCTCATAACAACTTTGCAGAATCAGGATTTTGTTTTCCACATTTTACAAATGATGAAAATGATATAGAGAAGCTTCTACCACCCCAGATTTTATAGAGTTCTTTTTTTTTTTTTATTTACCTTCACAATTAGAGCAAGTTTTATCATTCACATTTCTGATGGGTAGCTGAAATCATTCATAGTTCCCAGCATTGATGCTGCATGTTCTATACTCAGAATGTCTGTGCTGCGCTGACATTCACCCATAGGGCATCCTGAGGCAAAGGGAAGGTGCTGGGCCTCTGAAGGAGAATTAGACTGCTGACCCAGGCATGAGCAATCAATCCCAAGAGCTACATCCCAACCCAGGCCTGAGCAATCAGCAGATCACCACCACATCCTCCACCAAGCCAAAGCCAAATGGAAGCACTGTCCCGAGCTCCCTCCTTACCAGGGTCATTGAGGCAGAATAGGGAGTGTGGAAGCACTTGAGGAAGGACCAAGCGTCCTGCTGCATAGGCTCAGACACGCTGCGCTAACACCGGAAGCGCATGGCTGACAAAGGTGACCCACACGGACCCTGTGTGGATCTGACCTTCACATGACGGTTGTGTAGCTTCGTGTTCTTGAGGGACTCCCAAAAACGGGAGTGGGTGTGTCTCTGACTCTTCTGCCTAAGATTGGGACCCCTTTCCTCCCCCCGCGGTTGCCACATTCAACCATGACATGAGGGTGTGTGCCCGGTCTTACTGTCTCTTGTTAGGCCACGTGCAGTGGATATTCCTGGGAGACCTGCTCTTTTTGTCTTTGAAGGGAAACAGAGGAGATGATCCTGGAAGAGAGGGGAGGTGGTGGAGGGACTTGGAGGAAGGGAGGGAGGGGAAACTGCAGTCAGGATGTAATGTAGGAGTGAAAAATAAAGGTTTTAAAAAAAAATGTCCATGGCCCTGCTGCAGCCAGGGCCTGTGTTGACCTCTGTTGGTCCTGTTGCCCCTGAAGACTGTACAGATGCCCAAGGTCTGGCCCACCACCTGAGGCTGTGTTGGTGGTGTCTTGAGGGCTATGTTGATCTGAGTGGTCTGCACTGCCACCTGGGGCCGTGGCAATGTCTGGGCCCAGACTGCAGCCGAGGGGCATGTCTGGGTCTGTGATCCTGTTGCAGCTGGGATCTGTGTTGATCTCCGTGGTCCATGTTACCACAGGGGGCCATCGGAACCATGGGTGTTGAAATCTGAGGACTGTGCTGATCCAGCACCGCCCTTCGCTGACCCTGGGAGAGCTGACCCAGCTCACAGGAGAGCGGGTGCTACTTCTCATCATGGGCGTGGGAGAGCTGGTCCTGATGGCACGGGGAAGAGGAGAGCTGGCTCCGCCCCCTGCCCCTCCTCAGCCACCTAGACTGATGAAATCACCTACCACCCAGACCCACATCCAAGGTTTTGAGTTGGCCCAGCCCAGCATTTACCCCACGAAACAACTAGAATGGGAAATTGTGTTTTAAGCTGTGTGTGGCTTTCCCACCTACTTCTGGTTCTGTGCACACCTAGGGATAAACTGCTTCTTTGGAAGAGGGATCTTGTAAGACAGGCAGGTCCCTGGAGATCCGTGGGATTGAGTTTATGGGGATACTAAAGCAGCAATAGCAGAGGATAAAACAGTTGATGATAGTGGCCACCAAGCTGGAAAAGGGAGCAGGAAAACAGTGTTTCCTATCCCAGAATCCTTAGCCCTAGCCCTCCGCTCTAATAGGACATACTCATGAGGGAGCACAATTACATCCCAAGTCAACAGAGCTCTCGACCACACTGAATTAGGGTCTACATCAATCCACTGGGTGCTTGCTACACATTCTGTGAAATAAAGTATATCATGTCCATTTTACAGATACAGCAATCATATCTAATAGCAGCTATTGAGAAATGAGAAGCCACCAGGGGAAATTATCTACACTGAAGGGAGAGCCCAGAGTTCCATAATACTATGAGGCTATGTCTCAAGTAGTGGAGAGCGTGGAGGTCCACAGTATGGTGAGGATATGTCTCAGGTAGTGGAGAGCCCAGAGGTCCACATTGTGGTGAGGATATGTCTCAGGTAGTGGAGAGCCCAGGAGTCCACAGTGTGGTGAGCATAAGTCTCAGGTAGTGGAGAGTCCGGAGGTCCACAGTGAGGTGAGGATATGTCTCAGGTAGTGGAGAGCCCAGAGGTCCACAGTGTGGTGAGGATATGTCTCAGGTAGTGGAGATCCCAGAGGTCCACAGTGTGGTGAGGATATGTCTCAGGTAGTGGAGAGCCCAGAGGTCCACAGTGTGGTGAGCATAAGTCTCAGGTAGTGGAGAGTCTTAGTGGAGAACTTGCCTTACAAGCATGACAACCTTGAGTTCAATCCCAGGAAACCCATGTAAAATTACTGAGCATGTTAAACCCAGAAATCGGGAAGCAGAGATAGGTGGATTCCTTGGGTGCCCTGGCCAGCCCTCTTAGCCTAGTTGGCCAGCTCCAGGCTAGTGAGAGACTAAATCCAAAATGAAACAAAAATTAAAAAGTAGATGGTACCTAAGACATGACACCAATACCTGAGGTTGTCCTCTGTCCTCCACATGTAAATACACACACACACACACACACACACACAGAGAGAGAGAGAGAGAGAGAGAGAGAGAGAGAGAGAGAGAGTTTCTGATAATAGAATGTCAACTCTGATTAAGACAAGGTGAGTTACCAGCATCACCCTGTTATCAAAGACAGACTTAGATGTCACAAGAAAATGACAGACCAATACCCCCAACAAACAGTGGTACAAAAATCCTCAATGAAGATCTAGGAAACATAAAAAGAATCCTGTACCAGGACCAAGTGGGTTTTGTTCCTAGAGTGTAAGGGTGGTTTAATGTATTGAGTGGAGAGGATCAAAGTAATGTATTCGTCTAGCATGATTATCTCAGTTGATACCAAAATACTGCATCCAAGGGCGGCCAATGAACTTTCATGATAAAGAACACTCAAGGAAACAGAATAGGGAGAAACTGCTTCTACATAATGAAGGTTATTTATGACATGCCCACAACTAACATTATACTCAGTATTAAAAGACTGATGATTCTTTTTCATCATTTTGGAGCAAGACAAGCATGCCTGCTTTCACATCTATTCAACACAGTATTAGAAGCGCTTCTGGGATAATTGGGTTAAAAAAGAAAAGTAACAGAAGATGTACAAGGATGAGGTCAAACAATCTCTCCTTACTAGTGATATGAGCTCATATGTAGAAAACCTAGAAGAAGAGCCGAGTCGCTGAGATCACAGACCTGTGCCAACCAGGCTGGGCTGCAGTTTTTTAAAATAATCTAGAAAACAAAAGCAAAAGAACAAAATGAATTGTCCAAAATAGATCCTGTGGTTTCACATGGGATTAAAAGAGTGGGTGAGGGGATGACACAAAGCCCAGTGATGGAAGAAGACAGGTGCCAGGGTTCTGTGCCTGTGAGTGGCTCCCTCACACTCCTGCCTGTGTCTTCACAGATGGATAGGAAGAAGGGTTGGGCATGTAGAGGGCTGAAGGAAGCTCTACACTGCCCCCTGTGGCAGCCTGAGGAACTCTTCTCACAGGAAAGCCAGAATTTTTGACTGTGCTACAGAAACAAATTTCAGGACACATCAGCATGAAGCAGTGTCAAGTTTGTTAGGGAGATTTCTTTTCTTTTTTTTTTCAAGACAGGGTTTCTCTGTGTAGCTTTGCGCCTTTCCTGGATCTCACTCTGTAGCTAAGTTGGCCTCAAACTCACAGACATTTGCCTGCCTCTGACTCCCAAGTGCTGTGATTAAAGGCATGCAGCCCGGCGCAGGGCAGATGTTTTAAGAGATTCAAACACAGGAGTTAACAGAAAGGCAAAGGAGGAAAGGATAATACATGGCAGTGTGGACATGGCCTTCTCAAGAGAGACTCATACTTAGTTGTCTTTATGACATACATACATGTGATTTGGGTGGCTTCTGAAGTTGTATCTCAAAGGATTGCTGAGGGATACAAATGAAACCATGACATGTTTTCTGAAGAACATTGGTTAGGATTATAACTGATAAAGTAAAACTCTGCTCCAATAAATAAATATGAAGTTAACATGTTTCTACTGGAAACAAAAGTTTATAGTCTCAGTTTATAAGATTTCCAGAAAAATTAGGTTGACTTCTAAGAAGGAATTAAGACCATATATGGTTAGGTCTTAAGTATAATTCATTTTAACTAATATTCTTTTTTTTAAAGATTTATTTATTATGTATACAGTGTTCTGCCTACATGTATGCTTGCAGGCCAGAAGAGGGCACCAGATCTCATTACAGATGGTTGTGAGCCACCATGTGGTTGCTGGGAATTGAACTCAGGACCTCTGGAAGAACAGCCAGTGCTCTTAACTGCTGAGCCATCTCTCCAGCCCCCTAATATTCTTATTTAAAAGATCTCTGCATAGGGAGCTGGAAAGATGACTCTGTAGTTAAGAGGTTTTGCAATACTGAGGACCAGAGTGTAGGTCCCAGCACCCACATAACAAGCCAGACTCCCACACACACCTCTATCCCCAGCTCCAAGTTGAGAGGGAACAAGGGGTTTTCTGGCTTCCAGCCTAGCTGGGAAAACATGGAGAGAACTTGCCTCAAAGAAAATAGGGAGAGAGTGATAGAAGAGGACACCCAACTTCCCTTCTGACTCCATACATGAACACAGATGCTAGCACCTAACACACATATGCTAGGCACACACACATATACATTCACACACGTGTACATACACATTCCCATAGGCACATACACATATACATATATTTGCACAGATACACATTCCCATAGGCACATACACATATACATATATTTGCACAGATACACATTCCCATAGGCACATACACATATACATTAACACACACACACACACAAACACATTCCAATAGGCACATACACATATACATCAACACACATGAACAAACATATTCCCATAGGCACATATACATACACATTAACACACATAGGCAAACACATTCATATAGGCATATATACATATACATTCACACAAATAATATGTAAATAAATGAAATAAATCTTAAAAATTTAAATAAATTAAATAAATGGGGCACTGAGTCTATGAAGGCAAACTTGAGTGCAAATTTTGTCAATCAGGCAAGAATTCTTGACTTTTTACTGGCAAGAGATGTTAATCAGACTCCAGGGTGAGGGGATAGGTCCTTTTCCTGTGTCTTCTTAGTTTTCCTCATCTTGCGCTCCTTCCTCAGAGCATCCGCCTTTCAAACCGAATGTGTTCGCTTTCTCATTCATCCCACGTGACTTTTCTCTTGCATTTTCCATATTTTTGTCATTTTGCTTTGCAAGTTGGTAGGTTTTTCTGCAACGCTCCTTCAATTGTCTACTAAAACTTTGGCTTCCAACAATCACACACTTGATTCCATGAACTCCCTCTGTCCGCGGATTGCTGCTTTTTAAAGGACACAGCTGTTCTTAGCTTGTGTCTTCTCACAACCAACCCCGCCCCCACCCCAGAGTACTAATCAGCCGTCTTTTTAGAGGGAGGTTTTACTTCTGGTTTCTGAATGATGTCAGGGTTCTCCACCACCATTTCCTCTGTTGGATTTTCTTGGTCTTTCTCTTTGGTATAATTGGTTTACCTTGAATTCTACGAGTCCTTGATACAGGAAGCAAAAGCAAAACCCGAGCTGATGAGTCACTTCTGCCTGTGTGTAGATGTGATGATGATCCTTTTGAAGAATTCAGGGTTTCCCACAATGAGGGTGACCATGGTAGGAGGGGTAAAGGACATAAACTGACTGACTTCATGTCACATCTGGGCTAACCTGGACTCTTCTGAATATTAGAAAGAAAGGGCGTCATTTAAAGGCACCAATTTCCATATCAGATTTCCTGGTTCTCCCTTAAAAATGCATTTGCTTTCTTTGGAAAAAAGCACTCTTCCTGTTTTGTCCTGGGAAGGAAGCTTGCCCACACACCAGCCTTGCACATCTCAGGGCAGAGAGACATCTGACTGAAAAGTGTGGAGACCAGGTAACTGCGCATCTTTGGCTCAGAAGTCTTCCCACTCTGTCCCTCAGAGTCTGCAGACACAAGTGACTCCATCTGCATTTTGGCCTATGGTTCTCAGGGAACACACCTGCCATCTCCATGCTCCCAGGAGATCTGGACTTCAAAGCATGACCCGGGTTGTCCAGAGGAGGCTGTCATGCTGGAAGTCAGGTCAGAAAGCTCACTTGCCACACACCTAAGTCAGCATTCCCAGCCAATCTGGTATTTTGATTTCTCTTTAATTGAAATGGATGCAAAGAAAAAAAGAAAACAAAACAAACAAACAAAAAACTGTTACACTTTGGCAGCTTAGACCCAAGACGATTTTCCAGTATTTGATTTGGTTTGGCTTTTGTTTTGTTTGTTTGCCTATCTGGTTCAGCTTGCCTCCTACCAACTCCTTTCTGTGGAAGGAGGGCATTTCCCACTAGGAAGCATCCTCCAGAGGAGGGTGATGATGACCATCTCCCAGACCCAAGGCATCGTGTAGGTATCTGCTTCTTAACCCATGGCACTGTCTGAGATTGGGCTTTCCAGGCATGAAGGAGGCCCTGACACCCAGTGTCCAAGCTGAAACTGAGGAGGTTCTCTCTGATTCTCTCCCAGGAGCTACGGAAGTCAAATCTGCTGCCCCGGCACATAGCTGGAGCCCCATTTAGTCAGCATACCTATCTCCCTGCCAGGACTTCTCAGTGCTGCTATGGTGACTTAAATTAGGCATCAGAAGCAGGTGTCTCCAGAAGTATTTACATTTAAGCCTTTCCCAGCAAGACCATGGAGCTGCTATTTCAATACAGCTTTTCCACCTTAGGAGGAATGTTAATAATTTCCCTTCTTTATTATAAAAGTGGTAACTGTTCACTCTAAAATCCTCAACCATACTAAAGAGGGTGTAGATTTTACCACCCTCAGATAATTAAAAGTGAAAATGTTCTCAGGTGCTTCCATGGGTTTTGATGTATATGTATTAGAATGGTATGTGCAGTCATATATATATATATATATATATATATATATATATATATATATATATATATATATCAGAACCAGATAAAGCCATTTCCTCAATTAAACCTACTTTCAGACCCAGCTAGAAAGCAATTCAAGGTTTTACTGAAGTCGTGCAAGAAAAGGGTCACCTCACACAGTGTACACTGGGTTCCCAACACTGTTCACCTTTCACCTTCCTGCCTAGATCCTGTTCTTGTGGGCCCCTCTCCCCATTTATCCCTACTCCCTCCAAAATATCCGTATCCTCAAGACTCAGTGTAGACTTCTAATGTACACACACACACACACACACACATACACACACACACACACACACTTCTTCCCACCTTGCCTGTACATCAGCAGATCTAATCCATTCCAAAATCACTAAGCTTTCTAGAATTCTCAGTTCTCCTCTGTATCTATCACTGGATTGACATAATAAAGAGGCAAATGTCGCTAGCACATCAAAGCAACAAGGGCATCTCATTCCTCAAAGAGCAGTAGAAAGGTCAACACTGTGAAGACACATCTGCACATCATCGTGGTCACACCATGACACTTGAACACTACAGCTTTGAACACTACAGCTGGCGTCTACCTACAGGTGAGCTTCTGTGGTTACAGCATTCCAACTCTTTAAAAGCATACAGGGTTGTACAATGATAAGAATGCACTGACCCAGATCCTTGTTGATGAGTGTGGAGGTTGTTTCTGATTATTTTACCATCAGGAAGACTGCTTCATCAAATAAACATTGATGCATGTGTCTCTTTACATATGGGAACTCTAGATGCTTTCTTAACAAGCATTGATTTCTGTCTTCCTGGAACAACTTTGTATAATTACTAATGTGTTGAATATATATATATAATAGAATTTTAAAATATATAACATAATTAATATAATATATAAATAATTACATATACATATTTTATATACACACATATTTTTAACTGGGTAGATCACTGAATAAAGGAACATATAACGGTGTACAGCTGTGAACTACAATCAAGGTAAATGACATATTGGTTCACGCTATGAACAGGATCTCTGCTTAACTGCTCTGGAATTCGACTTTCTCCTCCTATAACATAGGGAACATAGTTTTAAGAAACTGTATGGAATAAGATGAATGGCTATTAATAATGAGGCTTAGCCCCAGAGCAATTCAAGATCGTCACTGAGATAAAATAAAGTATCTGTGGAATCATTAAATAACGATCTGTTGCCATGAACTTTCACTGACAGGGACAATCACCAGAAGTGTTTGAAAGGCACAGTGCAGAAAGAGCTGGACATGGGCAGTGGAGCTCCGGGTGATACTCCCAGTTCTGTATTAAGACATTCTGGCTGCTTTAAACTTCCAATGACAACTTCAACAATTAAGTTTATAAGTACATCATTTCTATTATTAAAAATTAAAAAATAACCTAAGAGGGCCGGGAGAAATGCCTCAACAGTTCAGAACTCTTGCTGCTCTTCCAGAGGACCCGAATTTGGTTCCCAGCACCCACACTGGGCAGCTCATAATGGACTTCAGTCCTGCTCCAAGGGAATCCACTGCCCTCTCTGACCTGCAGTCACCTACATACGACTGTCATGCAGACAGACACACACACACACACACACATACACACACACACACACACACACACACACACACACACACACACACACACACACACAAGTAAATAAAACTTGAAAGACCAAGGTAACAGCTATATAAACAGGCTAAACTTTGGGTAATTTAAATGCTGTCATAAAGAAATGTACTTGTTAAAACAGTTGGTTACACAGTGCTAAGTGATGGCCAAAGGGAGTGATTCCTGATACTAAAAAATACAAAAAACAAAACACAAAACAAAACAAAAAAACAACTAATAGCAGAACTTTGGGGGCACTTCGATCACTGTTTAAATCCTAGCATTTATTCATTCATTCATTCTTCACTTAATGCAATGTAAGTGGTTTGTATGCCAGGCACTACATTAAGCTGTGGTAAACAAATCTTCCACATTTTCCCCTTTAAAGACAGTTAATCTTACATGGTGTTGTCTGTCATTGTCTAGAGTATGATATAAGCTTGATAATTTATATGCAGTAGTACATGTAAAATGCACGGCATATTTAGCAGACAGAGACTTCTTCCCCCACTTCTCTACTGGTACTCAAGTACTGGAGGCAAACTGAAGACGTATTAGCTAACCCACAGGCAGATGCTAAAGAAAGCATCAACCAATCAGAGATGAACGATCGACAGTTACATCCAATTGAGTCCAACAACACAGGACCTGCTTGACGATGCCTGCTAGCTAGGCCTGTGTACTCATAAAGCCCCACATTCGACAGGACGCAGCTTGGCAAGCAAGATCCTCGTAACAAAAGTTAGGGGACACCTCAAGCTCTACTGTAGAGTCTGCTCCGCAGAGTAAGTTGGGAAACTATAGCCTCAGTTTCCTCTTCCAGAAAACGAGGGCTCAGGTTACTCCTTCTCTAAAAATGCCCATCAAAGCTGCCAGCCATCACTTGGCAGGCAACTTTCTCAGAACAAAATTTAACACATAGCGTCTTCCAAACCTCAGAGATGGCTTGAAAGCTTCGGAGAGTTCAGCTTTAGCCACATAGCCAGTTGGTTTTTTTCCCCATCCTAAAATATATAATGTGTAGAAACTAATAAGTTTAGAAACACTTAGTACTGAATATAATAGCCCATTTGAAAAAAAATTAACCAGTCACTTCATGTTTTAGCAAACACTCTTACCATTGTGTGGCGTTTTATTGTCCCCTCTGGTGAATAGAGCCTTTAAAAATGTATACGCCTGGAACTGAATGCCGTGTCAAATCTATTGGCTCTGTGTGTTTAAACACCTGCGTCTCATCACCAGCCCTTCATAATATTGTTAAACAATAATTATACTTATGATGAGTAGTCAATCTGAAGATATTCTTCCTTGAGATGTACTCGTTCTTGTATTATAAGTAAGTAACCCATTCGTAGCTTACAAAAGCGACTCAGGTAGAACGGCACTCACCCATCCATCCATCTAATGAGCTTTGAAATTGTTATAATAAATTGTCCCATGTCATCTCCTCTATTAGAGACTTCTTGCCTGGTTTTACAAGAATGATCAATGTTTGTTTACTAAAGTTCTAAATTTCACTTGCCTAATAAGATTAAAATCTTTTTTAAAAAAATGTTACTTTGAAATTTGACTGAGTGTCATTTACCTCTGTTTTTTTTGTTTGAAAGAAAGAATGGAAACTTTGAGGCAGACGTGGTGCACATTTAATCCTAGCACTCTGGAGGCAGAAGCAAGAGAATAGCATGGGTTCTAGGCTAACCTAGGCTTCATAGAAAGACCCTGCCCCAATCAATATATAAACAATTTGAGAGAAAAGCTAAGTTTGCCTTAGAGGCCGTCTGCACACTACTAAAAACCAGTATTTGATGGTTAATTTAGAAAGAATCTCAGAAGAACTAACTCATCTACTTCCCAAACAAACAAACAACAACAAAAGACAGCAGTCTGCCCATCACTGGGGTCAAAAGGAATGACCTCCACAAAACAGAATCCACATAAAGAGGGTATCAGTGAAGTAAGATAATGAGTGACAGCCTCTAACGCACATGGGAGCACATGGCTGGAGTCACATCTAACTCACTGGGGCCCCCACACACTGTGCCTTATGAAGCTGATGTTTTCATTACAGGGTTTTGCAGACAACCTCACCCAAAGTCACCAGGAAGAAACTGAAGAGGACTTGAACTCAGGCTGTCTAGTCTCTGAGTCTGTCTTCCCAATCAATATTCCCAACTAGTTCTTCAGTTTCCACCCATGAGAGCCAAGGCCACCCAAACACAGGTTCCAGGAACCTCAGTGTACCACTTCTCAGTAACCTGGGATGCAAGAAAGAACTCAGTAGCAACTCTACTATGGTACAGAATTGGCCTTTGGATATCTGTCTGACCCGGACTCCAGACTAGCTCTGGCTATTAGTATGAACTCACTCCTCCTCTCCCAAGTCTATAAGCCCTAAAATTGTCTGATCAGCATCATGTCCATGTGAGTAAAGGAAGCTGCTAGATTTGGGTAAGTACTCCAAATCATTTGCCAAGAGTAGTCTTCCTAATGTCATCTGTAATGTGAGTCTTTGATCTCTAGACAAGATATCATCAGAGAACAGTCTGTGATGGTCGGGGCTAGCAGGACCCAAAGCCCACAGTGCAGGCTGGGTTTCTGAAGACTCACAGCAGACTGAAACATCACTCCATATTTGTTGTTTTCACTGTGGCCTTTTCCAGGTGAACAATCTCTGAAAGAGGCTGCAATACTCACTTGGACCATCGAGTGTTGACTCCAGGTGCCAGACATCAGAACCTCAATTATCTAGAAGAATTCCTCATGGGTTACCTCTATTGCCTCCAAGAAGTCATGCCAAATGGCCCTGTTAAACCACAGTTCCACTCTGCAGTCACAGTCCAGATGTGTTCCCACATTCCAAGCAGACCCACCCCCATGCCGTTAACAAACTGTATGGGAAATTGGGATGCCTGGCAGGTAGGTGTTCTCACACAAATGGACTTGCATACATACTCCCTCCTTGAAAATGAGCAAGCTCGGGAATCACTCCTGCCTACTAAGTCTGGGTTCTCCATCCCCAGGGGTAGCTCTAGCGCCTCCCTGGTCCAGAGGAGAGAAGTTGGTGGGTCTACGGGGTAGCTCAGTCTGGAAAATTGACACCCACCAGAGAGAGGGATTATTTCATCTACTCCAAATCTGGCTAGCTGGAGCAGGATGTGGGGACTCCTGAGACAGACTTGTGGGGAAGGAAGCAGAGCCCAGGGAGGAGCAAGCTGTTCTTCCCAATGATGAGCTTTGCAGCAGAAGATGAGATTTGGGCTGAAGGTGAGCAAGGCTGTGAAGAACACTTCAGGTCGCCTCTTCTACACCAAGGAATAGAGAGTGAGATTTGACCGTGTGCAAAATAGCTTATTGTCAGAACTACCATGACTCTGTTCTCCACTCTAAGATGCAGGATCTTCCCTCCCAGCCGAGAAACCAAACAGAAGGCAGAAGAAATGGATCTCTCTCTTCTAAAAGTCCAGGTAAGGGGAACTCATGTACCACATTCTCTTCCTACATAACTCTTGGTCTGATGTCATATTTAAGAAATCAACATGAGGTCAAAAAGATTTTCCTTCTTCCTGAAAGTTTCATAATTTGAGCTGCTATGTTTAAACCTTTTGAGTAGATTTTTGTATATGATGAAAGTAAGTATACGATTTTACTTTATTGTAGATGGATATTCAGCTAACCTAGAACAATTTGTTTAAAACACTGTCCTTTGCCCCACTGAATCATCTTGACACCCTTTTTGAAAATCCACTGGCCACGTGTATTTACGTCTGGTCCCTCTAAGCTATTCCCTTGGTCTATGTCTGCTCATACGCCACTTCCATACTATTTTGATTAGTGTGGCTTTGGATTCAGCCCGAAAGCAATAAAGCTTCATGAGATGTTTTCGAGTGTCTAAATTTCCCTTTTTGCTTTCAAGATTGTTTTGACATTTGGGTACCTCTGGCAATTTGTGTGAATTTTAAGGTTTCTGGGGGGAAATCACAGTTGAGATTTTGATAGATATGCATTGAATTTATAGTCCACTTTAGATAACGTTGTATCAACCATGTGAAATTTTTGATCCACAAACATTGCAAGTCTCTCATTTGTCTAGGCTATTTCAGTGGTGTCCTTAATAAGTACTTTCCAGTGTTCAAATATTTCAGTTCTTTAGCTAATTTTATTCATATTGTATTGCTTTCATGAAAGGGATTGAAATGGATTTTTTTTATTTCTGTTCAGATGTCTCATTGATGGAGATACAAACACAACTGACCCTTTATGTATTGATTTGTTGCATTTGTGTGCTAGCTTTAACACTGAATTTTTAGTGAGATTTGTGCGGTGACCATCTAATAGCCAATGCTCAGACGTCGGCATTAGCAGACTGACTTAGGAACCAGCAACGCTCTTAGGAAGTTCTGTGCATGTTTCTGCCAGCTACACAGTAGCAGAAAGGGCAAGCCTGAGTACCTGGCAGCAGGCGGCAGGAGTGAAAACCGTGGCATCCCGTGGTGGAGGCGATGGCAGGCGTGGGCAGTATCAGATCACTGCTATGGGGGCATTCCGCCCAGAACCCCACCCCAGCTCTGACTCCCTTGCTCTCCCAAAAATACTCTGAACTACTTAATGTATTTTGTTCAATATTTTCTGTGTATGGGCTGTATTTGCTTGTGTGTGTGTGTGTGTGTGTGTGTGTGTGTGTATGTGTGTGTGTGTGTGTAAGAATGTCAAGTGTCTTCCTCAATCACTCCCTACCTTATTTTCAGAGATATGGTCTCATCCTGATCCTACAGCTCACTAATTTCTGCTAGACTGGATGATCCGCAAGCCCAGAGTTCTCCTGCCTCTGCCTTCCCAGTCCTGGGGTTCAGGTGTGCACCACCGCACCTAGCACTTTATGTCGGTACTAGAGATCTGAACTCGGGTTTTTAAGCTTGTACATACCAACTAAGTTATTTCCACAGCCCCTTGTTCAAAATAGGAACCCTATTTAACAAATGGTCAATAGTAATATATGGCCTTATTCTTTTATCCAGCTTTTCACCTGTACCACTTATTACAATTTTAATTATCTGTTTATTGTTCAGTTTCAATACTAGAATAAAAGCTCCGTGAAGTTAGAATCCTCTGTTTTGTTTATTGCAATGTCTGGTAGACTGACTACTTAATAAAACCTCACTCACTGTATGAATGAAACACTTATGAATCTATTTAAGCTTTAATGTGCATCTGTCAGAAACCAAAAGCAATGATATTTATCCTGAACCCCATGTCAGTGATTCCTCTTCAGCAGCTATATACTCTACCATCTAGACAGAGATCAGGGAGTCACTAGCAGGACCTCCCTTGGTCCCCACATTGTTTCCGCATGACACCGATCTGCCAGCTTTCCCCTGTACTCATTAGTAACAGGTTTACCGAAGTGAATGAATATGTCTCCCTTTTTCTATAAGATGTTTGTATCAGGTATTAGAAAAGCCCAACATTTCTAAACACCTTCAGAGACCACTCTTTAGCACCTAAATATAAAGGTATCCTCTGGCCACCTCAGCCACAGTAGGAATTAATCCAGTCAGAGGAGACATGGAATGAGCTGATGAAGACTGCCCACTTCTCAATATTACTTTCTTATAAAAGATGCCTCAATGCCTTTGCTGTCCACATCTGACTCTCTTATACCTGCTGGGAAAATGGCTCTCCTTTCTAGCCCATGATCTGTCCTACATTTCCCTGACTCCTTACAGTTCCCAGAACCACCACAGCACGGCTCATTTTCAAATGTCCATTTGAACAGCAGCTGTGGAGAACTCATGTCCCAACAGCATGGAACTGCTGAGTGCCACCTGAACCTTCCTCTTGCTAACACACAGCTTCTCTACCTGTCTTGAATATCGCACGATTCTAAATATGCGTTTCATGCTGATCATCGATTGGGCTATCATGTGACATGTAGCATCATTTGGAAACACACTTTCCAGAAAGCAACAAGTTTCTAATATGGCTCCAGTTACGCTGTCAGGAAAGTCAGCATTGAAAAGGAAAGCAAGTGATCAGTTTGGGAGGCATCTAGGCAGTGGGACCAAGTCCTGTGCTCATTCCATGAGTTGGCTGTTTGAAACCAGGAACTTATGCAGGGACACTTGGCTTAGTCTGGGAGGAAGGGACTGGACCTCCCGGGACTGAGTCTACCAAGTTGATCACAGTCCTCGGGGGAGGACTTGTCCTGGAGGAGGTGGGAATGGAGGGTGGGCTGGGGGTAAGGGGAGGGCGTGGGAGGGGGGAGAATAGGGGAACCTATGGCTGATATGTAGAACTGAATGGTATTGTAAAATAAAAAATATATATCACAAAAAAAAAAGAAAAAAAAAAAAAAAAAAGAAAAGGAAAGCAAGTACTGGGCAGTGAAGCAGCTCCCTAGGAAGTTCAGATAGAGTCCCCCTTCCTATAGCCAGGCCCCAGGAGGGACCAGCAACCAAAGGCTGATTCCAAATTGTGACAGAGCAAGTCCCATCCAGTGTGGGAGCCAAGGCTGGGGAGCAAGAGAAAGCTGAAGCTACAGTGTGGATGTGGGAGCTCCCAGATCAAAGCAAGGTCTTTCCCAGAACGAGGATGCCGGGTGATAGAAAAGCAGTGGCCGGGGCTCTTCAGAGCATCTCCATCTTGTGGAAAGTGCCCAGCTCACCCACTCAGTAAGTAAATGCCAAGTGAGCCACACTTCCTGCCGGAGCCTGGAATAAATCAGTAAGTGAGGTGCACTCGGCCCTGCCTTCAGGGAGTTTATGGTCTGGCACACAGAGACACTGAACAAATACTTGTTGAATTAATCGGTTGAGGATAACTGCTAAGTCCACCCTTTTCTTCTGGGCTTCTGTACAACACGCTTTTCTTCATCGGCCACTTGACAGGGTAAAGGGGTGATGACGTCAGGTTGCCGAGAAATTTGCTACTATATTTAGAGTTTACTAAAATAGACCTGTGGAAATACGACTTCGCATTCAGTATTAATGATGACCCTCACATAGAACATTTTTGAAAATTTATTTGTGTGTGTGTATGTGTGTGTGTGTGTGTGTGTGTGTGTGTGTGTGTGTGTGTGTGTGTGTATGTTTTGCCCACATGTATGTCTGTGCATTTTGTGCAAGCAGTGCTGGTGGAAGCCCGAAGAGGGCATTGAATCCTCTGAAGCTGGAGTTAGAGACAGTATGAGCTAAAATGTGGGTGCTGGGAATTGAACCCATGGCCTTGGCAAGAGCAGTGCCTGCTCACAACCACAGGACACATCTCTAACTCCGCGTTTCCTTTTGCTTAAGATTACAGAACATTTTTCAATTAGCATATAAAGCAGATATACTTACAGCACTTTCATACATATTTGGTTTAAGTTGTTCACACACACTCGCTCCTTTCAGTCAAAACTTCTATAAAATCAGTGGTAGAATGCCTGGCCAGTGAGCATGAGGCCCTAGATTTGACCCACAGCACCACCAAAGAAATTATGAAAACATCATGGATAGATATGAAGGAATATGTCCACTTCTGCTTTCATTTATTTATTTACATATTTTAAATTCAGTGAGATATGTAGTTTATGATATATGTATAATTTATAAGCACATTATAATATAGCTTGTAATGTCATACTAAGTGGGGTGATATACACATAAACATAAGCAGATTGAATATGAACACTCATTTTTTTTTAATCACTGCAAGGTATTTGCAATAAAGATTTAAATACCATTATTCTAATCCTCGGATGCACACTGACTGATGAATTATTTTCAATGGAGTTGCTTAGGAGCATTTTACCCCAGATGTCCCATAGACCAGGTTGATTCGTCCTCAACAAGTGGGGCTGACACCCGAGAAAACCATCAATCAAACTTTTCAGGTATGTTCATTTCAGGTAGACAGGACAAGGAGGATCCGAGAAGGAAGTGTGCTTGGAAGGCTGAATAGAAAACAGACTAAGAAGGAAAAGATTATCATGAAGGCCAAGAGTGAGGACCAGTCTGTGTGCAGGCCTTTGGAGCCTTGACAAAGTCTTCACAATTAATTGTTAGTGGAACTGAACCCTGTTGGTGCCTGTAAGCAGACTATGATGTTTTTATGTTTTTGGAAACATCACTAAGTCCTTCAATCCATCTTTGACCCAGAATGTATTTTTACCACCATCTGTTTGCTTTGCTCATGTCTCAGATAGCTTTAAACTAGGAAGAAAATACCAAAGTGTATAAACGTATCACCTCCACGGACACAGCTATCATATTAAACCACACACATGATTCTCCTTGATTCATTCTGCATTAAGTCATTCAGGGTATCTTTGATGTTGCATGTAGCTTCCACTTGACACCAGCTGCAACATTCCATTGTTTAAATATGCCACAATGAATTCAGCCATTCCCCTGTGGATGGGCATGAGTGGCATTTTAGTGTCCCATTCATTACAAGACTCAGGCCTCAGAAAGTCAGCTCTTGCGTATCTTCACCAACTCTAATTTCATATGCTGGTGACGACTATTGAGTTTTACAGCTGTTTGCATCTGCAATTGTTAAATGTCCTCCAAAGTGATTCTGCAGTGTGTGAAGTTCCTGTTTCTGTACATCTTTGTAAGAGCCAGAGGTGGTGGATGATTCCAAAGAAACAGCATCTTCCAGACACAACAGGGCTGATACACATATGAACTCAAAGAGACTGTGACAGCGTGTTCAAGGCCTTGCACAGATTCAACCAGACTAGATCCCAGCTCAGAAGTGGAAGTGGACACAAAGTCCCATTCATAACCAAGAAGTTATTTGCAACTGACGACTGCTAGGAAAGGGGTATGCTCTCCAGTGGGATGTCACTGGGTAGATCAACCACAGTCCAGATCAGGCTTCATGCCCAGAAGTCATAGGCCAACACAAAATGGACTCCGTGGCTTTTTGTGTTGCAATTGTAATAGAGGTAGTAGTAGCTGTTGTTATTGTTATTGTTGTTGTTGTTGGTGGTGGTGGTGGTGGTGGTGGTGGTGGTGGTGATGGTTTGTATGTTGGGGGAGTCTATTTCTTCATTTGAGGAGAGTTGTATTGGTTTTTTTGTCTTTTTTTTTCTTTTTTCCTTTTTTGGTTTTGTTTTTCTAAGAGAAAGAACATGAACTACTGTGTGGGTAGAGACATAGGGAGGAACTGGGAAGAGTTGAGGGAGGAGGAAATTATGACCAAAATACATTGTACAAAAAAAAATTTAAATAAAAAAGTTCCCATCTATTCCCAATTTTCTAAAGTTTTCCTCCCATGAATTAATGTTGAAATAAATGACCATGATAATGGGAATGTTTTTGTTCATTTGGTTTATTAATATGTATCTCATAAATTTCTCTTTTATATTAAACTATGGTGTATCATTAGAATTAATCTTAATTAGTCATGATGCATTTTATTTTATAGACTGCTGAATTTAAACTTGCTAGCACTCCATTTAATGTTTTTTATAAATTATAATGATCTATAATTTGTTTCCTTTTTTAAGTATTGCTCGCTTCAAAGGATGAGCTACATATTTCTCTCTTTCTCTCCATAGCAATTTCTGGCATTGGACATTTTAATAAAACTCAGTCACAGTGAACTGAGCATGGCACACTCTTGATAGACTCTTTGAGAAGCAACAGGAAATTTTGAATTTTAATTGAAAACTGTTCTAATTTTTTGCTTATCATGTTAAAATTTCTGTCCTGACTTTGGACATGGATTTCCTAAAAGGCAATTTTTTTTCTTTTTCTCTACTGCTGTTTTTATAACAGCCATCTGACCATTTTTTTAGTATTCAATGAACACAATATAAAAAGCATGATCCTTCAACACCTATATTCAGATGATGGCCAGATAGAGGGGGTCCAATGTGTAATCTATGATAGTGCCCCACATATGATATATGTTCTTTAATATATGCTATGTGTTATACAGTATTTGACATACAATACAGAACACCCTAAATATGATATATAATAGGAAATGAAGTATACAATAGTTAGCATATAGTGTAGCTATAACCTATGACAACATAGAAGTGTTTTAAAGAGAAACATCTTAAAATGTTTACTGCCATCTCGGGGATTCCCCCAAAGCACACAAACAGAGAGGGGAGAAGAAAGAACAAAAGGAAGGAAGTGGCCGGTCCAATTGAGCACCCAGGAGACGCCAAGACCCAGGGCTCAGACAGGACTTCAGGGCGCACCCACCACTCCTTGCTGAAATCCAGTGAAAAGAGGGGTGTCCGGGAGTCAGCTGCGAGCAAGCTTTATGTCACTGTATCAGTGTAGGCAATGCATGACTGCCACGTGGAACACATCTCTCCAAGAGAGACTTGGGACCTTCCTTTAGGAAGTTCTGCTTTCTGAGGGTCTAGGCACACTAATGGAATGGCCTCAATAAGGGGATTCTGTAATGTCCTTTCCCTTTCCTACAAAACCCTGCTGTGAGTCACAGACTCCATTAGCTGAATGGATTCTTAGGCGGCCAATGACTTCAAGTCCGAATGGAAAAACAACCACTGACACAGAAAGCTGAAGATGCCTTATTTAGACTCAGCTCTCTGCTCCAGCACAGAAAGAGTCGGCATAAAATCAGGTCATGGCTTTGTTTGTGTGTTTTAAGTAGGCCATGTTTTCATCTTCTCCACGCTGGCCTCGTTTTTAATCTTAGAACATGAGTTTACACCTCTGGTTGCTACTAGAATTCTATTTCTGGTCACTGCATCCTACTTTTGAGTAAGCACCAACTCAGGGCAAACCCACTCACAAACCGTGATGGAGCTTTTGTTGTTGTTGGATTTGGGCTTTCTTCTTTCCAAATTTTTCTTTGTCCCATTGGTTGGTTGTTGTTCTTGGGTGTGTGTGTGTGTGTGTGTGTGTGTGTGTGTGTGTGTGTGTGTGTGTGTGTGTGTTTGAGACAGGGTGTCACCATGTAGCCCTGGCTAGCCTGAAACTACCAAATTTTTGGAAAGGGCAAACTAGAAGGTAAAACTATCTTAGAATCACCCCCAAACCCTCTTCATCTACCTGAGTTCTAGTGAGGGCATCAGTGTCTCTGGACTCTGGGGTCAGGTCCTCTTTAGATGACATTGCAATTGCCCTCAAGGCAAATAGGAAGGACATGGAGACATACAGAGCTCTTACAATGTGTATTTCAGGACAAAAGTCCCTCCTTTTCCCAGCCCCGCTTTTGTAAACAAAGCTCAGGTATGGCTAAATCTGGGAAGCTACCATGGCTCCGCGACAGTGGGATTGGCCTGCTAGCCAAGGCGACCATCTCTGTGTACACACCACAGTCACTGAGAGAGGCACTCATCGTAGAGATAGGCATTCACTTTGGCCTTCCGTGAACGGGCCATTAGCAACCAAGGAATAAAAGCAGCCTGCTAAGAGGTCACACAGAGTGTTGAAATTTTTCAGTGTTTTGATGTTTTCTGTATCAAACCAGTCATTCCTTGTATTGACTACTGTAAGACAAAATCATCATGCTAGACCCCCTAAATTGTGACACATATAGGCACTGAAAAAAGTATCTAGTCCATGTTTCTAGTCTTCATAGTCAGATGAGGCTTTCCTTGGTACACATATATCTGTGTGCTCAAAGAAGAAAGAGCTCACATGATTCTCAGACACAGACTCAAGATTCTGTGGGAAATATCTTTTAACATCCTTATTTAAACACAAATAATTTACAGTTATAATTTCTGAAATAAGTATGAAGGAATAGATGCCAAGTGTCAAGCTACAGAACACCAAGAGAGGACAGTACAGATGTGGTCCTAGGCAACAGGATTCTGTTTACTCACGTTTGTCTGAGATGCGCCTCTCTCCCACAGGGTCACATTGCTCACAATGGGAAGATAGCAGAGGGACTTCTGGAAGAGAGGGAACAAGTCATCTGGCGTCACTTCAGTCTCGTTTTGTCACTGAGAGATGAGTTTTAGGCAGCTCAGAAGCTCATTTATCCAAAGAATGGCCGTTCATACGGTGAGTACCTGATAATACCCAGAACACTGGCCCAGTTACCATGGGAACTGTGGCAAATTCCAAATGCAGTTGCCACTTTTCAGAGTCCAGATGAAGCGACATGTAGGAAGTTTAAAGAAACTTCATGAATGAATTTCAAATGTTGATGCTGGTGTATCATAAAGGGAGAAAATGACTCTTGAAGTTCCTTTAAACTTCAATTAAGATGAAACAGAATTAAACTGGTACACCCTTTGCCATATGCTTTTGGCATATGTCCCATCATCTTGAGTCATCCTCGACTGATATACACAAAGCTAACCCACATACCCAAGAACATTAATAAGAAATGAACACTACTTGGTGGAAGTCATTAATTTGGAACTATATGTTATGCAGAATTAACATGGGAAAAACTTGCTGGAAACAAATGTGCAATGCATATAATATGATTGCCCAGGGCAGCCAGAGAAGGTAACCTGAGGACCTCATGATGGGAGAGAACCTTGACATTTTCCAGAAAAATGTCAAACCTTAATAAGATGATATCAGGATTGGTTTTCTAACCTCTTGTTTCCAATTTGATGTTTTTCATTTAGTTAGTCACAGTGTTCAGAGCCCTTGACCCAGCATTTGCTAAACTCAATCCTGGTACCTTGAAGAGCACACCCCAACATGCCCAAGGCCAGGATACAGGCATGCAACTGAAAAACAGTAGCCCTTCTACTTTTCATCAAGGTGGCAAGGATTTAAACATTTCATTGGTTGATTAATTTTATGTGTAGTTGTATGTACCTGAGTGTATGTACATTCACCATATGTATGAAAGTGTCCAAGGCAACCAGAAGAGGGTGTGTGATTTCCTGTAACTGGAGAAATGGTTGATTGTTAGCTGTCTGGTGTGGCTGTTAGGAATTGAACCTGGATCCTCAGCAAGATCAGCAAATTCTTTTAACTGTGGAGCATTTCTTCAGCCCTGGATGACCAGGATTTAAAACAGTGATAGTTACAAAGACTCATGCAGGGAAAAGCAGTAAAGCTGAATGTTGTGGAGGAGAAAGACAGACAGATGTATGCAGATTCAATGGTGGTAGATGGTGTGGACTTGGGAAACAGACGTCTTCCTACTCAACAAAAATCAAGAAGAAATAATGGTCTTCCTAAAATCCAAAGCAAGACTGAATGACATGAGAAATCAAAGGTTAGGTTTAAGAGGGCAGGAAAAGAATAAAACTCCTGGAATCTAGAGGAAATATACCAGTGAGTACAAAGATTTCCAAGAGCCCTGAAAGTGATTATAAATATACCATAAATACAGGCACAGGTGTGAGCCGATGAAGTCAAGCAAACACATCTTTTACATGGTAACCCTGGTGTCATTTCTGTACATGACAAACATACAACAAACAGGACTAGAAAACACAGGTAAGAAGCAGAAAGGAATCCTAAACTACCACCATTTGCATGCTCCGTGAAGAAGTTACTTCAGATCGCCCAACATAGTGAAGAGCCAATGCAGCTTTACCAGCCTAGACGCCTCTAAATACTTAACTCTCTGGTGAGTTACTAGGAGCATATGCAGCCTTCAAACCCCAGAAGTCTGTTTGGAAAACCTGGAAACCACCTCATCTGTGCAGGACGGAAGGACCACCAGGGGAAGTCAGGCTCATGCCCAACATGCATCTCAGGCCCCCTCATCAGTGAAACCTCTGCATTCACTCCAACCATGCATTTCCATGCATCTGGGGTTTCCCAACTAGGTAGCCTTTACCTGAGGTGGACAGGACCCTTTGCACACTGCTCTGACATTGATTTCAACAGAGATTCCTCGGTACCACTGTCCAAGCTATGCTTGTGTCGCGCCACACCTGAGGAGCATCATTCAGAGTGCCCAGGATGGGAACACAGTATCCCCACGTGTGCACAGCAGTCCTGCAATGGGTACTTTCCAAACAGGCTCCACCATGGCCAACAGTACATTCTGTTCCTTTAGAAGGAAAAGTAGAACATTTTGTTTAGGTGTAGCTGATATACAAATGACTGAATGTATCTGATATCCACAAACTAATGACTTGGGAGGTATTTACCAGAGAAAAGAAGCAACAGAGAGTAGGATTATCTATCAGCTCTCTGGGAAAGCCTCTCCTTGAACCTTCAAATGCAGGTAGAATTTATTTTCAAACTAAACGGCTATTGTAATCCACAAGCCAGTGGGGGAGGGGCTTGAAGAAATAAAATTGCTGGGATAGTCGCTGTCGGTCATTAACCTGATTTCCTAATGAATACGGCATTAGGCATTCATTAACAATCATTTGTGTTGACGTTGAGGAGTTGATGTGTGATGAAGGTTGGTAAATGCAAGCAAATGTAACCAGGGAATTCTGGACACTTATAAAGCAATTAACTTGTTTGGCAGTAATTACACATTGAAAGCTAAATCAAGTGCATTTAGAAAGCCACAAGAGTCGCCACATAAAGCAAGGGTGCTTTGCTCCAAAATACTCATAATAAATAATAATAATAATAATAATAATAATAATAATAGCCCATGTTTCTCTGAAGATGAAAGAGAAGGCAAAAATATACCATAAGTGATGAGCAGAAGGCGTGGGTCTGATGAGAAGAAATGAAGTCATAGCCCATATCTTAGAGAAGAGTCAGGTTACCAAAAATAAGGACAGATCCACCCATTTAACTGAGATTTAAAATAAAAAACATTGTGACACAATATTGTGAAACCAAGTGTCACACACTGCAGGATACAGGTTTTGCTCCATTCACATGCACGCACAGACATATATGACGCATTCCCTGCATGAACAGTGAAAACCAAACCTGCTGGGGGGGAGCTCAGACAGCCACTCTATTGAATTAACAGGTTTTTACCACTGACAATTTTGATCTTCAGATGACACCTGAATGGGGCCTTTATTCAACGTAGTGTGTGGCTCAAAGTTCCAGTCATTAAACACAGTCAACAACTTTCAAAAGTGAATAGAGCACTGTGGTGGCCTTAAGAAAAGAATCCAGGGAAAGATGGCTGGACCGGTTAAAGCGAAGGATGCAAGCACAAAATTCCATGCAAAATTTATCATCAAAGTGTCTCTGCAGAGCCACATACAAAGCTTCAGTGATGACGCTTTCAGATAGGAAATCACTGTTTTCGAAATTTCCAGTCCTCTAAAATTTAGTGGATAAATAGGAAAAATAGAGGTGTGTGTGTGTGTGTGTGTGTGTGTGTGTGTAAAAGTTTGTGTGGATGTGTGTGTGTGACTGTGTGAGTGTGTGTATGAGAGTATGTGAATGTGTGCATGTGTATGCAAATGTGTATGTGAGTGTGTATGTGTGTGTGTGAGAGAGAGAAAGAATGTATATGTGTGTGTGTATGGTGTGTGTGTGTGTGTGTGTGTGTGAATGTGTGTAAAAGTTTGTATGGATGTGTGAGTGTGTTATGTGAATGTGTCTGTGAATGTGTGTTGTGTGTGAATGTGTGAGTGTGTGTATGAGAGTATGTGAATGTGTGCATGTGTATGCAAATGTGTATGTGAGTGTGTGTGTGAGAGAGAGAGAGAGAGAAAGAATGTGTGTGTGTGTGTGTGTGTGTGTGTGGTGTGTGTATGGTGTGTGTGTGTGTGCATTCCCTCCTAGGGTAGCAATAAGATGGTTAGGCTACAGGAGAAAATCTTCAGAGGAACCCAGAGAGTGGACTAAAAACAAAGATTTTCAAGCTTGAGTCAATGTCCGGATCACCCTCCTTTAAAGATGGGATGTGACAAATACCTTCACAAATAAAGGTTCGCATGTACTTGAGGGTTAGTAACCAAAAGAAAGTTCCCAGGAGGCTCCACAAAGGGCAGCTGGCCTTGTGGAAACATTTGCGAAGTGCTTGGCTGTCAACAACGCTAAAAGCAAATACTTGCTTTGCCCCTAGGATTGGAACGGAAAGTGGAAACCAGGGGATGGCTTTTGAAATCTCGGGTTAAGTCACTGAACTGCACCAAATAGGAAGATACGCTTGCCACAGTGAGTGCTATTTCTTCTAAAAGATGTAGTTTGATTATAAGAGAAAAATCATTTGTTTCTAGGCATAGGATCAAGATATTATTCTCAAAACGCATTAATGAACTCACTTAATTGAAGCTCCTTTTATAGATCAGATTGTCTACTTGTTAACCGAACAGGGGTGTTTCATTTGAAATTTCCTTGGTCAGCAAATTGCTTCCTGATGTAAACCACACTCCAGCAGTGTACTAATACATCACTCCATTCCTTTGTAGTAGTCCCAGGAGCTTTTCCTGAGTCTTTACAGTCAAAGACAATTCGTGTGTCAGAAAATTCAGGAAATCCGATATTGAAGTAGCTGTTATTACAGACAATTCTTACCTTTTAATGTACAGTCAGGTCACCTGGGGCTCACTGGTTAAGACGTGCCGGCTAGCTCAGGGGGTCTAGTGTGGACTCAAGATCAGGCTTTTATAGCAAGCTTCCTGATTACATGGTTCCCTTATAACATGTCACTGAACCTCTGAGCCTTACAGTATTTATTGTCTTAAAGAGGATATAAGAGGCCAGGAATGGTAGAATATGCCTTATCATCCCAACACTTTGGAGGCTGAGGCAGGAGGATTGCTAAGAATAATCTGTTCTGCATAGGTAGCCACGAAGAGGTCAGCCGGGGCTATTAAACAATGCTCATTTCAAAAATTATAAATAAAATAAAGAGATTAAGACCACAGATAACTGAAACCTTGAAAATGGATTCCTCTCCAATGAGAGTCCTCCAAAGCATAATGAACCAGGGATTGAGCGATGTCCATTAATAACAAAAATGAAGACATGGTCTGGCCACCATGTAGTGGACTTCCCAGTTGCCATAGCTATGCCCAACGCATGTGTGTCCACTTGTTTGGTTATTGCAACCAGGATAATTATTGATCCACACCGCAGTGTGTTCAGCCCCAAAGGAGCAAAACAAAATGGCGCACAATCTCTATGGTCCTCCCCAGGAAGCCCAGCGGAACAAAGGCCCTGACAGGATGGAGTGCCGGAGATATGCCTCCATCAGACAAGGCAGAAACACGAAAACGTATCGGGGCCACTTCTTAAAGGACATGTCCTTCAAGAGCCAAATGTCACCGGGCGGTGGTGCCGCACACCTTTAATCCCAGCACTCAGGAGACAGAGCCAGGTGGATCTCTGTGAGTTCGAGGCCAGCCTGGGCTATAGAGTGAGTTCCAGGACAGGCTCCAAAGCTACACAGAGAAACCCTGTCTTGAAAAACCAAAACCAAAACCAAAAAAAAAAAAAAAAGAGCCAAATGTCTTTCAGCCAAAATCAGAAGTAGAAGCAAAAATAGACTTAGTGGCAAAAAAGGATGTAAAATGGTGACGTCAGAGAAGAGGGACAGAGAAGTCTTGACGGGAGGACATTCTGACCATGAGGTAGCTGCAGATCGGGACAATAATAGCTCTTGTCCCTTAACCAAGGTACTGTTGGTTGCCTTCTATTTTTATCAAGATTTATTTGGGAGATGAGAAACCTGAAACCCAAAGAATTTCACTATATCCCAAGGCAGTCCCATTACTGAGCAGTTGGGATCCCAAGATGAGAGTGCCTGGTGCAAGACCTGTGTCCTTCTCATGGCGTCTTGCATAAGTATTTCAGAAGATCTAGATGGAGAAGCATGGGGCAGCCGGTGAGAAGAGACCAGTATTGCATTTCTGTGCAAACATTCCACTCTGTTTTTTTCCTTTCTTCAGCTAGTACTTTGAATATTTGACTACACAGAAAAAATAATTGACTCCAGTCACATGGCGATCTACTATTTTATCAGCCTTTGGCAAACTCCTGTCAGCAACAAATTGTCAGACCTTTTAAATAACCATAATTTTATTCTCAGTGATTCTTCAAACTATCTTTACCTTTGAAAGACCTCAACTTTGGAAAGTACACTTCAAACTAGACAGGCAGAAACTGAGCCAAGGGAAGCATTGACAAAGGCAGTTAGCCTGGTGGAGCTCCCCGTGAACTTCAAAACTGGAAAAACAAGGCGCCCTCTCTTGGCAGACAGGGCCCTCCGACAATCCTTGGTTTGGTGAGTAAATGTCATTATGAAGAGCAAAACCTTCCAACCTCACACAGCAGCTGACTGTCCCTGCATTACCTGTGGGATGTGGTACAAGGGTGAGCATCACAACTACATTGCAGGATGCTGGGGAAGTGGAAACGTGGGCTGTGTGTAGTCTACACTACTTTTAGGAGTCCCACTGTGAATGGAGAACAAGAGATAAGACAGAAGCCGGCCAGGGCGATGGGGTCAAGTGTTGACTTTATCTCTCTAAATAATTACAGAGGTCTAGGAAAGCTTAAAAACAGAGAAAGGGGGTGTGGAGGTGAGGAAGGAGGCTTAATACATACAATAGTCAACTTTAAATTCAAAAGTGCCAGTCCCCAGTTCTAATCCTCTCTTCAAGGAAGACAAAACCATCTAGGTTAAAAGATTCTGAGTCTAAGAAGTAAATCTTATTCCCTCTAGATAAACACACAGGCTCCCAGTTGAACAAAATCACTTACTCTTTGTGTGCATCTTAATTATAAATTCATTCCTCAATTGTTAATTGTCAGCCACTGATTCCAGAAGCTCAAGAAAAACAATAGAAACTCGATTTAAATGATGTTTTTATAACTGTTGCTTTTTTATTATTATTAAAGAATTAGCAGGAGACAGGATGTTTATTCAACTTTGGACACCCACGGTCAACTAAGCAGAAGTAACAACTGGATATTCTTCGTTAACATCTGTTTAAGTAGTTTTCTATCAAACAACACTAACATGCCTCTACAAATATCCCTTCCTTTGGCTGCTAGAAAAAAATCCAAGAAATGGACAAATATGTTATGTGCAGCCAAACACCAGCAAGTCCATTGTAAGTTAGTGATGATCAGTGGCTAGATACAACAAGCTTACAAAAAAAAAAAAGACCCTTAGCAGGACGCTGGGAGACTGGGGGTTTTGTGGACCACGCATTCTGTCTCATCATGTGGTTACCATTTCAGAAGAATCATTGAATTTCCAGGAACCAGCCAGGCTCGTCAAAAGAAATCACAAATCCTTAACTAACATATGCTAACTTTTCTTTGAGGAACAAAAGAAGCATCTTTGTTTGTTCCTCACCAGCAAACACACAGCCGTCTCAAAGGCGTCCTTTCACTGGTCATGTTAGCAGAGAAATTCAATTGTATTTAATTAAGTTCACCCCCCCCCCAAAAAAAAAAAAAAAAACCCTGCACACAGAAGCATCAAAGAGGTTATCAGGGGTCAGATGCCTGTCATGACTTTCTGACCCTCCCAAAATGCAAAATAAAAGATTGTGGTATCCCTGCTGGCAAGATGGGTTTCCACGTTTGTGTCGCTCCCTTTCTGCTTTAATTTAATAGCAATCAGCACAATATGGCCACTTTTTCTGAACAATAGTATGGGCAGAAGTTAGATTTAGAGCCTTGCAAGGGGGAGATGGGACACAAGAGAAGCTCACTGTGGCTTTCAAGGCTCAATGAGAACATCACATCCATACCCATCACACACACACACACACACACACACACACACACATCTATTTAACATTCATTGTGCTCAAAATGGACAGATGCGTGCCTCTGAAATCTCATATTCAGGAATTAATTTCAATGTTCAGCTTCCCATAGATGCTTTTAAAGAGAGAGGTATGCATGAATAAGAGGTTTTTTTTTTTCCTTTATCAGAAAGTAATCTTAGGGTCTGGCCATGCATTTATCAGCTCTTTTAACTTAAAAAAACTTAAATATTTATGGTTCTTCTTCTCTAAATTTCATAATTTTCACCTTATATTAAGCACTTAGGAATATAACCAGAGTTCTAAATGTGTTTCATGGAAACCAAACATAAGTTAGTTAAACTGATGTTACTTAAAACCTTAAATGTCTGATTACAAAGGAGTCCCAGGCCTGGCCACTTACTTCCTAAGATATTTCATGTTTAGAAAATGGTATTGTTACATGATATAATGAAAATGAGCCTAAGGGTCTAGGGCCCAAAAGGTATCTTCCAGATCATGTAATTCAGCATCCCAGCTGATGTTTGACCTCCTGATCACATTGCCACCTCACTGTATCCAATCTGTAGTTAGGACTCGCACAAAAACTTCAAACTTGCCATTTCCTAGGGCCATCCATTTCTGAAGACACAATCTCATAAGCAAACATTGAAAACAGAACTAACATGATTCAATGTTGAAGTCAAGTGTCTCAAATTTTGACTGTAGCTCTGAAGCCAATTTCATAACTCGAGTAATTTGCTCAAGCACCCTATTCATGTGAAAGGAAGATTAGTGTGTGCCCTCATCTCTGAAGATTCGTGTGGTTTTATGAAATTGACTTTTCCAGTGTAGGTCAGACGGTTGAGTCATCTTTGACTTGAACATCTGCTGAAGTCCACAAGGAGCCACTGCCTGGAAATCCTTCCAAGTTTCACATGAAAGAGCGTCAGGCTGCATGCCATGATTTTCATTGCCACAAGCGAGTTCCAGAGTGGATGGGGAAGTGATACAGCATGTACCTTCTTTTTTGTAGCCACTGCTTTGAAAAGGGTTGCAAGAGGGACACTTAAGACTGTAACCTGGTGCCAGCAAGAACATGGCGGGAACAGGAAACAACTTAGAGAACACTTCATGTCTAGTGTTGAATTCCATGAGCCTCTGCCCTTCCTGATGAGAAAAGTGGGTGCAGAGTAGAAGACTGTACATTTATGTACATCCATATTCTTGAAGGCCAAGTAAGAGGGAGGAATAAGCAGGGTCAATAGTTACTGAGCTCATCTCAACCACCCTATAGAAAAGGAACTGTGGTCTCAAGTCATAAAAGAAAACTGATGGATGGCTACATGACTAGATAAATTGACAGGGCCAAGAACACTCAGCTCTTGAACAGGGGAGATTCAGACCAAGTTCTGTACCCAAAGCACCCAAGCCCAGTCCAATAACTTTGACAATGGGATTTAACTACCTTTAAGACAACAAAGACCATATTTGAGTTGTTTCCCTTCTCCTATCCATATGAAAGCACACAGCACAGCTACAGATTCCTTTGCCATCTTTATTTTACACAGTTAGCTCATTTGCCACATAGGTAAAACAACCATCTGTGTCTTTTGTTAATAACATTATACTAATAGGGGTATGTTTAATGCTAAAATATTTTGCTATTTGTGTGTGTGTGTGTGTGTGTGTGTGTGTGTGTGTGTGTGTGTGTGTGTCTCGGTCAGTATGTCTGTGTCTGTGGGAGAGAATGCCCACGTGCCCAGAGGGCAGAGGCATCAATCACCCTGAAGCTGGAGTTTTAGGCAGTTGTAAACGGCTTAACGTGAGTGCTGGGAAACAGACTTGGATCCTCTGCAAGAGTAATACCTATTCTTAACCACCCAGTCTTCCTTCAGGTCCCTGTTTAGTCTTCTTAATGTGCAAAACCTTTAAGATAAGTAATAAACAAAAGGACTTACTACCCTCTTTATTATGCTAAACTATAGCAATTTATTCTTCCCACAACAGTCCCCTTTGCTCCATATGATATCACTAAATATTAAAAAAAAATACAAAATTAGTAACCAAAAGTAAAAATTGGTATGGACAGTCATTGCCAAAGTCTGAGTGCTTCTGTCCTTAAATTTGTGCATTGAAATTCATAATACAAAAGGGTTGGTATCAAAAGTTGGGACCTTTGGAAGATGAACTGACCTCACTGTTGGGTAATATTATTTTAAGGTGTGTTACTTTTGCTTAGAGCAAATGGCCAATAGCGAGGTAGGAGAAAAGATAGGCAGGGCTGACAGCCAAGAGAAGGAAAAATCTGGGAGGGAGAAGAGTAAGAGAGCAAGGAGGAGAAGACGCCAGGCACCTGCCAGCCAGGCACAGAGCTGGGTGGAGTAGGAGTGAAAGTAAGATGTACAGAAAAAAGGGGGAAGCCCAGAGGCAAAAGGTAGATGGGATCATTTAAAGTTAAGAAAAGCTGGCTAGAAACAAGCCAAGCCAAGGCCAGGCATTTGTAAGAAATAAGTCTCCATGTGTAATTATTTGGAAGCCCTCAAAGAGTAAAGAGAAAAAACAACACCTCACAAATGTGATTAAAGACCTCATAAAAAGTCCTAAGGGGAAATTGTTGCCCCTTCTATCACAGGACACAGCAATGAAGTATCATATTCAGAGAACATTGAATCATCAAGTGCCTTGACCTTGACCTTCAAAATATCCAGGACTGTGAGCAATTAATTTCTATTGTTCATACATTACCCAGTCCAGTAATTTTATTATAGCAGCCTAAACAAGCTATGACAAGTACACACATACACCACACACACACACACACACACACACACACACACACACACACACACACACAAAGACAGACAGACAGACTTAGGAACACAATGAATGCTGCCATTCTGTATCCCACTTCTACTCTAAATACAATTCATAAAAACTTGATATAGTCCCTGCTGTTCACTGACTGGGAGGCCAATGCAACAAACATTAATTACTGTGCTGAGTTTGTTGAGCATAATTAAGCAGACTATACTTACACTCAGGTGTATGTCACATCTGGACTTGTTACCACAGCAACAGAACACCATCTGACACTCCAAGATAAAGCACACATTCTAACATTTTAACTAAGTCCAAATTTTTAACCTTTGAGTGAGCAGAAGTAAAATCTTATCATTCAGAATCAAAGTGAGAAACACACTTCACACCGAGACCATTTTGATTTAATTTTACTCACTTGAATGCTAAGTATATTCTAATTCAGCCAAGCAATAATGAATGAATAATGGTTCTGCCATGCAAATACAGGGATGTGGTTGTCTGATAAATTGTAATAACTTTTCAGAGAGACAAACCCATCACCACCACCACCAAAAAGAACTTTGGATGAGGATGTATGTAGCTCAGCTGGTAGAGAGAGGGCTTACCTAACATGTAACATAAGCATGCAGGAAGATTATGTCAGACCCAGCATACAACAGGAGGAAGGTGGAAGCTGCTGTGGGAAGTTCTGTATGTCCTGTGGGAGCCCTTTCTCGGGTTCCTCGTGGCTTTACCCAGCAGGTCCGCATAGAGGATGATTAGGACCATGGGCCTGAGTGCAGGTGTCTGAGATGGTCTGCACTTGGCTGTGCTGTGGGATGGTCTGTATGTCAAGTTGCTCTGATTGGTCAATAAATAAAACACTGATTGGCCCGTGGCTAGGCAGGAAGTATAGGCGGGACTAACATAGAGGAGAAAAGAAAGAACAAGAAGGCAGAAGGAGACACTGCCAGCCGCCTCCAGGACAAGCAGCATGAAAAGATGCCGGTAAGCCATGAGCCACATGGCAAGGTATAGATTTATAGAAATGGATTAATTTAAGCTATAAGAACAGTTAGCAAGAAGCCTGCCATGGCCATACAGTTTGTAACCAATATAAGTCTCTGTGTTTACTTGGTTGGGTCTGAGCGGCTGTGGGACTGGTGGGTGACAAAGATTTGTCCTGACTGTGGGCAAGGCAGGAAAACTCTAGCTACAGAAGCCTGTAGTCCCAGCACTTGGGAGGTGGAGACAAAAGAATCAGAGATTGGAGAAGATCATCCTTCACTACATTGTTAGTTCAAAACCAGCCCAAACAACATGAGACCACATCTCAGAGTGTAGATTTGGGACTAGAGTTGACTTGGCTTTCCTTGACACAGGATACACATGTTGTTTGTGGAAAAAACAGACTAAACTCAAAAGTCTAATGGGCTACATTTGTCTCTTCCTCCTCTGCCAACTCAATGACCTTTAGGATAGACTAACAAAAGCACCCATTTATAAAATCCCCAAGCTTCAACAAACATTTTATACATGTTAGCCCATTGGATCACAGTCTTTGGAGTAGGTGTCAGATGATAAACATGGTAAGTAAAACTCGTAGTGGTGTGAGTATGTGTAAATATTATCATTAATATCGTGTTTCAGAAATAAATTACTTGAACATTAGGAGGAAAATGCAATCATGCCCAAAGATTAAAACCAAATATTCAAATACTAATGGGAAATAACAAAGGTCACTTAATGGTGTCTATAAAATGTAAGAGAATTAGATAATTCTTGCATAATCCTGACTCCACAGCAGCATGAAAAAAGCTATGAGTGCGTAGTCTCTCCAGGAGAGATGAACACAGCTAGTATCTAGTACTATGGGGCCTTCCATGATATTTTGCAGAAGGGGCACCATGACACTGTTGTCACAGAGATGGCGATGAACAGTCTACTTTGTTGAAAGAATTAGACAGCTCATTAAGACTCCTAGATATAACACAGACTTCATGAAGAGCAAAAGGGGAATGGGCAAAAAATGACTGTGTAAGGGAAAATAATTTGTTCAGACATTAAGATGAAGTATTCATGTTTGGGGAAAAAAAAGGTCCTTTTTTTTTTTTAACAGATTCTGGTCAAATCTTCACACAGTCTCGCCTATTCCACAAATGTACCCCAAATGAGAAAGAGCCACCAGAGAGCCCATTTCACAAATAACTCCACTTCTACCATCACCCAGGAGCATACAGCTTGTACAGTGTGGGGTTAACCAAAGATGATATTGTCTGACTTTCTAGGCAAGCACGAAGTCCTCCATCTAGCCAAATCTGGTAAGAGGTGAGGCTATGGGTGATGTCATCCTTGCAGTCCCTCAAAACGACACCCATCCTCACACGGCACTTGTGTAATGATGGACCATAAGTCAGTCCAGCCGCTGACACACTATGGGCATATAGAGGATTTAGCTTTGCTCTGGGTTTTTATTTTCCAGATGACCTTCTGCAAAATATCACGGAAGGCTTGTGACTCAAGCTTTACGGTAACATATGCTTTAGGAGTTTAATTTGGTTTTGAACAGGATTAAATGTGCCAAAAATCAGACCACAAGATATTCATAATGAGGGACAGAACACAATAGTCACCTTAAGTGAAGAGTAATTATATAACAAGAATTCGCAAATTGCTTGATGGCGTTTTCTTGTGGAGACAGGCACAGCTGCCACGCTGAGAAAGTGCCAAATTGTATTCTTTTCTCCCCGTTTCCAAGAAGAGAAATCCCCTCTGCCTGGTGCGGCTTCCTGGTTCTTCTCTGATGCATTCACACATCTTAACAGGTGATTGCTGGGGCAACCTGGTCTTTTTCTCAGAGTGTGTCTTGGCCTTTTTACAACTGAGTGTGTAAGGCATACAAGTGTGTGCTAGGATGTCAGTTGGATGTCTGTTTTGCTATAATTAAAAATTGTATTCAATAAGAGGCACATACATGCCTAAAAAGTAATACAGGATTTTAGAGAAAAGCAGTGTGGATGTTAAAAAGCATTTCTGATTACAATATATTTTTGGTTGGCCTGTTCAGCCAATAAAACATTCAGAATATATCAGAATCTTACATAAACCAAAAGGTTTAGTGCATCAGGGAATCAGGGAGGAAAGAGTAGCCTAACATAGGCAGAGCTTAACATGTGAGGAAATAGACATCTTTTTTCCTGGAAGGTGAGGACAGACAGATAGACTGCTTTGCTACCGAGAAGCTTCACTGGATAATTTTCAGCGGAGCTGTGCAGGATTGATGCTTTTGTGGATCCAAGACATTTTTGAAGCTGAAGAAAGCATGCACTTCTCCACTGCACCCACCCACACAACAGGAATGAATTCGCTCACACACGTGCTGGGTTTGCTATTATGTCTAACAGTCAACTGGGAGTTCGCTTTGTGCCCACCAAGATGGGTATTTGGTCCTGACCTAACAACTCTACCACTCTGTGAAAGGGATCTTTGTTCCCTGCTCTGCGTTATTGTAATTGATTTTAAGTTGGTGACCTTAAGAATTGAACTCAACTCCTGACCCCTGCTTTAACCTGCTGTACCCTGAGCTCTGTGTTTTACAGCAGGCTCTCTTGCTGAGTTAAATACATATTTGCATGCAGTATATAAAAGATATTACAACCACTACATGCAAAGACAACAGATTTGTTTCAGGTTCCAGTTCTTTTCCTAACAAAGGCGGCCTATCCTTGCCCACTCTTAAACTTGAACACATCTTTATCTATCCCCGCACCCTGCCACCCAAGTCTTTTCATGTCCCTGTACCAAAGTACCAGCTTAAGAACAATCTGAACGTACAAATGAATCTCTGCAACATTTAGGAGAAAGTCAACATTGAATGTGCACTGAAAACCAAAGCATTACAAATGCAACTTCTTTTTTCTATCCCTGAAATATGAACAAGACTGAGTAGTTTTCACTGGAAAGCCCCCTAGCTTCGCTATGGCAACAGTCTGAGTGTTGGAAGTGACCCAAATCTGAATAACTAGCTTGTAAAGATCTCTGTGTCCATCTTCAAGAGAGACCTGGATTGCCCTTCTAAAGAGTAGTTGAACCTCGTATTACTTGCCTTGCTCAGAAATCACAAAGGGTCTCTGAGCATCTCTCATGGGAATGAGGGTGTCTGCTCCTTATCCAAACCACCCTCTCAACCTTGGCCCGCATTCTCCCCTCTACATACTCTTACCAACCCCCCAAGCGCTTCTGTGTCCCCTCTACTCTCCTTGCTTTTCCCGTGGGTGGCTTTCATACTCTGACTTATCCCTTCAACTGACATCTCGCTTCATGTGCATCTAGGTCCTGATCATAACGATTCAAGACGTGTTTACATGCACAGAGAAGCTGGTGTGTTAGTCCATACCTGTAACTCCAGCACTTGCCTCCAGGCTGAGATAGGGGAATCACAGTATCTAGACCAGCCTGCACAGGGCAGTGTGCCCCACTTTCAAAAGCAAAAATCAAGAGGAACCACAGCCAAAAAGGAGCTGGAGAGATGGCTCAACAGTTAAAAGCACTGATTTTCCAGAGAACTCGGGTTCAATGCCCAACATCCACATGGCAGCTCACAACCTTCCCATAATTCCAGTTCCAGGAGAGCTGATACCCTCTTCTGGCCTCTGCAGGCAGCAGGTATGCATGCAGATGCATAGACATACAAAGAGACAAAACACCATATATATAAAATAAAAACAAATAAATAAATCTATTGTTAAAAAAAGAACAAAGAGAGGGATGGAGAGATGGCTCAGAGGTTAAGAACACTGGCTGTTCTTCCAGAGGTCCTGAGTTCAATTCCCAGCAACCACATGGTGGCTCACAACCATCTATAACAAGATCCAGTGCCCTCTTCTGGAAATAAAATTTAAAAAAAAAAGAACAAAATAAAGCAAGCTTGGAGCACTTCAAGAAGAGAGATAACCTCATCTGTCTTTAGAATACTCTCAATGAGGAAAAAAACTTTGCACTGAATAGAACTTACATAAGACATATTGCATACAGGATAGGTGTGTATTGCACTGTGTGATCTAAGTTTCCTTAATACTCCGTAATGTTCACACAAGTGTAAAATCTCTTAATGATTCTTTTACCACAATACCTTTCATATTTAAGTAATGTGTAACTTTACCTAGATTCAGATATTTTGACAACTTATAAGACATACATGCCTGGATTTATGTAACTTTTAGTCTAATACAAAAATAAATAATCATTTTGTTGGGAGGCAAAAAAAGATACTGCATAAAGAAATTGTGGGATTGACAGGTTATTGGGCAAGAAGATGACAAGTGACCAGATAAATGGCTGGGTAAGTGAATAGTTAAACAGTTGGGTGGATGAATGAATCGCGTCATTGCATAAGATTCAAGTGACAGAAGCTGCATTTCACATGACACTGAACAAAATTCTTACAAAGAACATCAGTTAGCTCTGTAATTCTGGACTAATCCAGCTTTGTTCACAAAGATATTTTGAAGTTAAATTTGTTCCTCTATCTGTCTTATAGCCAAGAGCTATTAATACACAGAAACTGCATTTTAATTAATGCCAACCCAGATCTAATTCTTAAGAACACTATAACCATATCTTCCTTTGAGTGACTGAGAAAATAGTTTTCCTCAGTAGCTATTTTTTAATACAGTAATCTTTACTGTATTAATCTTTACTTTAATACAGTAATCTTTGTAACTATGGAAAATACAGGTTTAGGGCCATCAGTTCCTAAGCCTTCAGCTCCCACTGTCCAAAGCCAAGCTATGAAAGCCAGGCCCCAGCAAGCTTATGCTGTTTCTTCTTAGGTGCACACAGCCTACCCTTCTCTACCACTAAACACTGCGACAGTCTGATCTCCAGCAAACAACTGATCCTAAGAAGCTACATTGAAACAGAAGTGGGATGACTCACTGCTGCGGGATACACAAACAAGGAGAATTCTGGGAAGAGGAAGGCTAAGTCAGGAGTCACCAGCCAGACACGGAAGAAGCAAGATGACAAGACAGAACTGGGAAAAGGTACCAAGCCACATGGCTAAACATAGATAAGAATTATGGGTTAATTTAAGTATAAGAGCTAGTCAGTAATAAGCCTGAGCTAATGGCTGAGCAGTTACAATTAATATAAGCTTCTGAGTGACAATTCTATAAGAGGGCCGTGGGACTGTGGGGGCATGGCAGGACCCAAGAAACATCCAACTACAACTCATACCCATGTGTTTTCTGTAGTGGGCACTTGTGTATATGATATCAGCTAAGAATGGGCTAGAAACAATGATTTCAAAGTGGCTGGAGTGACATGGCAATATGGATGTGGGAAGTCCACTAGGCTGCCTTTAGATGAAGAGACACAGACACTAACTACTGAGAGAGGAGAAGCAATCTTTTTGAGGGACAAATCCCCAATAGTCTAGCCAATCCCAAAAGGTCAGCCCTAAACACGTGCACGGGAGCAACACTAAATGGACTCAGCAGATTGTATTTACACATGCATGAGTGTGGTGTGTGTGTGTGTGTGTGTGTGAGAGAGAGAGAGAGAGAGAGAGAGAGAGAGAGAGAGAGAGAGAGAGAGAGAGAGAGAGAGGGGGGGGAGAGAAAATAAAGAGGTCATGAATTTGAGAGGAACTGAGGATGACACAGAGAAATTAAAGGGGTAGGGGGTGTCAGAAATGATGTGAGCATAGTACTCACATGTGAAATTCTCAAAATAATTTAAGTTTTGAATTAAGAAATAATAAAATGGCTCTGAAGCTCATTTTCAGTCTAATATTTGGATAATATTTTGTATAGCCATATTGTTCATCTTGCTCATATCTATCACTGTTGAAAGTCGGGAGTTCTTTCCATACATGCTTCTGTGAGTCTGATCCCATCATGGAAACAGAATTAAGCAAGGTGAGTCACAAACAATAAGAAGAGATAAACAACCTTATATGGCTTCCTAAAAAAATAATAATAATCACTGTCCAAACGGGTCTGGATGGGAGACAAATGAGAACATAAAGCTATGCAGAGGAGCTATGCATTCAGAGACCCACAAGCAGCCTGGAGAGGTGGCAGCATTTGCAGGAAGGAGACGTCGAGGCAGCTAACAGCTGGAGACGATGGAGAAGAAGGCATGCCCAACCCTTGGCCAGTGACCAACACAAACCATAAACTTACTTCAAACAGAAGTACTTAAGCATGCACAGTTCTCAAGCGTGAGGTTTGTGGATGACATCATTGTGTCACTATGTCAAAGGTGGGACACATATGTATCTAGGACCTGAAAAGATTATAAATTAATGTTAGGATTTGAGCACTGTTTGACAAGATATAGCAAGGTATTCACCAGAGGGGAGCCAGAGTATAAATGACCAGAGGATAATCTTGAGTTTATAAGAGTCTCTAAGAAGGCCAAAGGTTAAACTAGAATAGTCAAGTTAATAAAATGGGCACACATAGGTCCATGGGACTGGTATGTATGCTGGGCAGACTGGAGGAGCTGGAAGTATAGTCTGGAGGATTCTGGGTAGGTGGAATCTGAAGAGTTGGGGTCACTGGAGTCTTTACCACTGTTAATAGCATGGTCCATAGTGGGTTGGAAGATTATCAAAAAGCCTTGGAAGGGTAAGGGTTGGCTTCTCCAAACTTCCTATGCCACCGGTCACGTCTCCTATGCCCTGATCCTGCCTCTACTTTAAATACCCTATCTACCTTCTGCAGTGAGGTCAAGATGACTCTTCTCAGCGCTTTTGCTGAAAATTCCCCCACTTTTTTTTTAAAAAGCTTAATGAGTAGTTGTTGTCTCCCAAGTTAACTCTTAATTTCTTTCAAAAGACAAACAAGGCCAAGTAAGTGTAACTTAAAAACACTTTAGACAACACAATTGACCCTATCAATATGGTAGAACCAATCGGAAGCAGCAGAGAACCAAGCGACGTCTGAAAACCTTGGGGAAATACTGTGCCTTCTTTCAAGCGGGTTCCAGAGCCACTGTGCAACTAACGGGTGAGCGAGAGAGCGGAGCGCGCATTCGTGATTCTGCAAGACCCAGATGCATGGCTAAAACTGTCAGACCACAGACTTCCAGGAGGAATGATTAATCAAGATAGATTTCAGTCCTGAGCTCCTGTCCTGTGTGTCTGGTACACATTCATTTTCAAAAAGAAAAGAGGAGTTGGTGGTTAGAAATGATGTTTGTATCTGAAGTATATTCATTGAAACCAGAAGGGCACATTTATGGTTAATGAAGTTTTTGAACTTGATTGGATTTGGTACTGAATTATTAAATAACTTCTTAAATAAAGGGAGAGAAAGAGAGGTGTCATGCTGAAGGGCATCAATGGACTAAACCTGGTGGAAGCTCGATTTTTTTTTTTTTAACAAGCCCTTGTTCTATTCAAATCTGTTTAAATTCATTGAAATAAATTTGAGGCCTGTAAAGGTCATGACTCGAAAAAAGAAAAAACCCAAATTGATTTAAAGGGACTAACCAAGAAGATTTGCAGTCCCTTTCAGAAGTGGACTTTCTGAGTTGGAAGGGAATCAGCCAACCATTCTCTGGCTGAGTGAGCCACATGTAACAGCCAATTATCACTCCACAAACGCAATATTCCAGTTCATTCTTGTTTACAAGGTAACAACTCGGGGCTGGGAGTTTAGAAAATAAAATGATGGACTAGACACATGCCGCCAAGGAAAAGCGTGGGTAGGATTTGGGGCTTTTTACTGGACGGGGTCCGTTTCATTAGTGGGCCTGCCTTCCCTGCTGGGCTCTTATATCTAAGCCTTTTGTTTGGGATTTTCCTTTTAAAATGATATCTCCATGCAGACATCCACATTCATGTAAGAAAACACTTTGCACATGTCTGAGAAGCCTGTAGAATGGTCCTGGAAAGCACAGAAATCTTTTACAAAGAAAAAAAAATAAAAAGGAATAAAATAGAATATTTTAGGCTTCCCTAGCAGGTGGGTTTCTGGTGGCTGAAAACCTGCTCGAGAAAGAAATAAGCCTGTAACTGTGGCAAAAGAAAAGACACTTGGGTTCTAATAATCCTGGCAAAACTAAATTGTAGACCTGGGAACATTTAAAAAAAAAAAAAAAAGACACAACACCCTTCAAAAGAAAAATAAAACAATGCTCCCAAAATAGGCCCGATTACGTGGGTCACTGCATACTGTGGGGTCCCCCTGTAGCATTTTATCCTGGTTACTGTTGCCAGGGGACACCTGATGCTCTCATTCTATATATTTGTCTTTCACATCTACATTCGAGCCAGTTTTTTTTTTTTCACCCTTCCATGTTCCCAGAACTGTAACAGAAATAAAAAATAAGGAATGGACCCCATTATTACAGAAATACCTACAAAGCAGAGCGAGTGACCCCCGGGGCTCACCATGTTGTCCCTGGAAGCATTGATGCCCTCGCCCCCAGGGCCTCTAGCCTTTTGTCACGGGGTCAAAGCCAGGACCTCAGCTGAGTACCCTCTGTGAAGAATTAACAAGTTGACAATTTGCCCCCCCCCCTCAGCCCCTGCCCGGCCTGCTTGAATGTTATAAATAGAGACATCTGGATAGGGCCCTTTCACTGCAGTAATTGAAAACGAACACGGATCAAGTTCTGGCCTGTTGTATTCATAAATCTTGAGGCTTAATTACATTAAAGGGAAATCTAGGGCCCAGCACTATGGAAACTGCAGATTCTATCGGCCGCTTGAATCATGAATCTTTAAGATAAGTGTTTTTTTCTTTCCCCATCCCACCCCCTCAACTCTTTAGTGGAGTTGAATGGGAAATTTTCAAACTGGCCTTGGAGTATTAATGTGCCAGGGAACTTCTGAGAAGATTCTGGGCTCCTCGGTGGAAGCAGGAGCTTCCCCTGCCGGATGACAAGTGCTGCCTCCAAGCAGATCCGTGTTCCAGGGCTTAAAACTAGACATATTTTTATGAGTAACAACAACATACTTGACAGATATTCCAATATGTCTTTCCCTACAGTTCAACACAGAAAGTGTGCATCTAGTTAAAATTTAATGAGTTTCAGAGAAAAAAAAAACCCAACCTGTGATAACTTAAAATTCCAAATGAAGTCAGACCTCTCAGCATCCTCTTTAATAACAAGTGAGAATTACACCCCCCAAGAGATCTACAGACATTTATAAATAACCTACGGTGGAATTTCTTTGTCTTTCAATGTTAAAAAAAAAAAGTATTCTGTTTTATTTCCTGAAGCTGGATTTCAAAGTATACACAGTATACAAAGTAAAGGTAGTTTATTATCTTTGCTTTAATTTTCTATGTGGGGCAACATTAAGGCCCCTTTGATTGGTGAGTGAAGGAAGAATATCACGATTCCTCATGCTGAAATACATTCCCACCAGTCACCCTGCAGAAAGGAAGCCTGAGAGAGCATCTCCAACGGGATTAGAGCCTGCCCTGTACATGGTACCTCCTCCTCCTCCTGTTTCTCCTACATCATGAGCGCACACAGTGCTGTGCAGGGGACCTGATAAAGACATTACACACTGGATAGGATCTGTGGGCTTCGAAGCCATAGCTCTAAGGTCCTCCTAATGCTCTTCTGTCTTCCGTACCTTTATGGCTGCCCCCACACCCATCTAATGAGAAAACATGCCTAAGGTAGGAAGAGACGGTAGCCTCATTAATATCTATCATGAATTTCATCACTCAGACATGGTGGTCAGGTGTCCACCCAAAGCCACCAATGTGCTCACTGGCAGGGAAATGTTTCTGCCTTCTGAATTGGGACACTGTGGTCCAGGAGCATCAAAAGACCAATACCAAAGGACAAGGGGTGATGGAGGAGAATGTGTTTGTTTTTGTTTTTTTAATCGAGAGCCCATGTTATTTTCACCAAGCTGCATTAGTGGGAAACCATTTATAAAGACCATTAATAAAACACTAATGTCTTGGGCAGAAAAAAATAGCATGACGAGACTGTGAACTCTGGATTCAAATCCTGCACCCTGCTCTGATTTGTTAAGACAACTCAGATCATTTGCCTCTCAAGCCCCTCCCACTTAAAACAGGAAATGGTAATGGCATCAACCACAAGGCCAACGCTCTGACTCATTCTGCAGGTGAAGTCATACAGACACACATTACTCAGCCTGACCAACTGAAAGTGCCCAAGGAATAACAGCTGGATTCCTCACACAAGCTTTTAATGGCCATTGTCCATCATTTGACTTTCTTTCACTTGAGCTTTCTAATCGGTGGTCTTTTCAAAGCATCTCAAATAGATGAATACTTTCTATAAAGTAGATCGGAACAATAACAATCACCTCAAGCTAGGAGTCGAAGAGAACTCGAACAGGCTTTCTACCTCACACCATATCGTAGTTGTTTATTAACTGTATTCCCCATGCTATAAACTCCTAGCAGAAGAATGTAGATGTTCTTGCTTACTAGGTGTCCCTAACACATAATATAATTCTTGTGACCCAACAGATACTCATTAAATTTAAAAAAAAAAAAACTGAGAAACTCTCTATCCTTTTCCTTATCCTTCTTGTCCCAGGCTACACAGATAGTTAATGACAAAGTTTTTGTAGAAATACTATCAGTATTGCAGAACTTCTGATAGAATGTGGTGATTGTTATATTGTGACCATTAATGCAGAAACTGATGTTAAAAGATCCTGAAGTCACTAATGAAAGGGGGTTTCAATGTGAAGATTGCATTGATTCCATCCAAATACATGACCAGTCTTAAGATACGGAAAGGTGTCTGGGGAGATGTTAAGTGTCTCCTGACGTAATGCAACAAGGTCATGACAAACCTTTGAAGATATTCTCTAAGAAAGTGTACTAGTAAAGCCGGGTGGTGGTGGCACACACCTTTAATCCCAGCACTTGGGAGGCAGAACCATGAGGATCTCTGAGTTCGAGGCCAGCCTGGTCTACAGAGTGAGATCCAGGACAGGCACCAAAACTACACAGAGAAACCCTGTCTCTAAAAACAAAAGAAAGAAAGGAAGGAAGGAAGGGAGGGAGGGAGGGAGGGAGGAAGGAAGGAGAAAGAAAGAGAAAGAGAGAGAGAGAAAAGAGAAGAAAAGGAAAGAAAAGAAAAGGAAAGGAAAGGAAAAGAAAAGAAAGAAAAGAAAAGAAAAGAAAAGAAAAGAAAAGAAAAGAAAAAAAAAGAAAAGAAAAGAAAAGAAAAGAAAAGAAAAGAAAAGAAAAGAAAAAGAAAAAGAAAAGAAAAGAAAAAGTGTACCAGTTTCTTATGGACCGCTACAAGTTTGAAGTTTTCCAATATCTATTTATTAGGGTAGAGAATGACATATGTATCTACATGCACATGGAGGTCACAGGACAAACCTAGGGCTTCTCTTCTTCCACTACCCAGGTCCTGATAAAGGAACTCGGGTTGTCAAACCTTGTCCGAAAGCACCTCTACCTGCTGAGCCATCTGTCAGTCACGGCGCCACAATTTAATGTTACCGTTATTTCAACCAAAAACATAAGCTTTTTAATCAAAGCCTACAGAAATTTGTGACTTTTTTTCTCCATGCCTCAAACATTCAAACTAAAACTTGATCATTAAAAAAGGCAAAGTGGGTAATTATCCGTGGAAGGCCAGCCCTTTTCTGAATAGAAACATAGAAATGGGGGCGGGGGAGAGAAACTGTGATCGGGATGTAAAATAAATAATTTTTAAAAAAGGAAAAGTGAAACAGCTATTTCAAGGTAAGTTATTTTAAGAAATGTTTTCCGTACATATCAAAGCCTCGTTGCCTCCTCCTGCCCCTCAAACATCCCTACTTCTCACTCATTTCTACCCCCAAGCACCTCCTCAGAGCTGCCACATAGAAGCAGCAGCCTGAGAGGCTGTGAGCAGAGACCAAGGGAGCTTTGATTGGATTTAAATAATTAAACTTCATCACGGCAGAGTCCTCAGAAACTACGATGGTGGACAGGGGTCTGGAAACCATGCAATGCAAACCCCATCTTCCAATGGGCCCAGCAATACTCCTCTCTTGTCCCCTGTCCTGTTCAAGGGGGCACTTGTGATCCAGGAAATATGCTGTTGAAGGACAGGAAGTTTTGAAGAAAAAGGCAGCAACGTGATTCTGCTGGAAATGAAATTCTCTCTTAAAAATAAAAATGCAATTTTGGCCATTTAAAAATAAGTACCTTCAGTAAAACTTCCACAAGATGCTTGTTTGCCTTCTGTATTTTCCTAACCTCTTTCAGCATTAATACTTTATATCACTTTTATTATAAACCTCTGTAAATATAAATCTGATATCCGTGAATGTCTCTAGGTTTCTCCAATAAGATAATGTTAGCCATTAACCATAACAATTGTGTTCACATGGATGCCATTTCCATACAAAAGCAGGGCTGTGACTGATGATGTCTGCCTCACAGGATGGCAGTCTGTGGACAATGGAACTCTCAAGCATAAGGAAGCAGCTGTGCAGGTGGACAGACTGCAGCTTTGGGCACCCGTGACCTTCAGGGAGCTGAGGACAAGGTGGTTTTCCTGGAAAGCACTCTCACTAACATTTCAATCTGCCAAATGGGTCCAGATTCTTCTGTCTTTGCTCCTTGTGCTGTGACCCAAGCCAGCCCTGTATCTGCCACTAGTTCCCTGGATGCCCTAGCACAAACATTTTATTCCCATCCTAAAATATACTAAATTATTTTCTAACAAATCAGATCACATGCATTAGGATTAAAGAAAGTGAGTTAAACAATAATAGGCATTTTGAAGAGGGAAAGAAATGTGATTTTTCAAATTGTTTTAGAGGGAAATTGTCTTGGAAATTTCTCTTTCTCAATCACTCATTCATCCATCCATCCATGAAGAAAATGTTCTCTAAGTGCCTATGAGATGCCAGCCTTTGCCCAGGGCACTAAGAACCAAACAGCAGGCAGGGCAGGGGCTAGCAGGGGCTTATAGGCCAACAGTAGCGGAGAACTGCCAGTGAAGCGGAGGAGGAAGAGAGAGACTTGCGTGCACTGGCTGAGGGTGGGACCAGCAGGCCCTGTGTTTTGGAATAAGCGGATGTCAAACACCATGAGCTTCCTCTTTGAAACACCTAAGCAAGAGAGATTAGCTTTATTAAACACTTGCTCACAGTTATCTTACTCTTCATCTTGTTGCTGAAACTAACGAGCAGCAGGCAGTAGTTTCACACTACAGAAGAGAAGACTCGTGAGGCAGAAGACACCAACGCAGGCGGAGTCCCTAAGCCAGGGTCCTGGTAGAAGTCTTTGCCATTGTGATCTTAGCCAATATCCATCAACCTTCGCAACCACTTCCTAAGACATTTCCCTCCCTCTTGCCAACCAGAAAAGCCAATGCACACCACATTTTATCCAGAATTACACCCCAAGGCTTCACTCTGCGGGCCCCAGTGGAGGACTTGCTCATTTTACTGTTTTGAGCAATGCTTCTGTGTTCTTGAACATTAACTCCTTGTGTATATGTGCAAGGATTTCCAAGGCTGGCATTCGGGGATGAAATTCGCACACGTTTATATGCAGCATATGATACCTACTTGTTCAAAAGAGATACACAAATTTATACTGATGCTGGTTGTTTCACACCTGACCAACATCCTACTCAATTTGGTGGAGGAGATCCCTATTTCTATCCTATTTTCAATTTCCCCTGCATCTCTTGACTGCATGACTGTCCTCACATCCTCATTGGCCACCACTAGGACAGGTTGTTTGGTAACAAGTTTCTGTGAGTTCTTTACCTGCCTTCCTATTGGGATGTTTGCTGGGTGCCAGCCCTCCCCAGATTCTTTGTGTCCTCCTCTTCCTCTTATTGATTTTTATTTGGTTGGTTATTGTTTTGGTGCTTATAAACAGAATGTATTCCTCATGTACAATTTCTATTTAGGCCTGGGGATCAGACACAGGTCACCAGGGCTGGTATCTGGGGACCTTCATTGGCCAAGCCATCTCATAAGCCCTATACCAGGAATTTTCTCAAAGATTAGCCTACTACGGTTTTACAGTTAAGTCTTTTGGTGTGAGGTAATTTGGTATTTAAGTCTATGGTATGAGGTAAGGATCAACTTTCTTTGTCCTGTGAGGCAATCGGTCACCCTATCATTATTTATAGATTAGTCCATAGTTTCATCACTACTCGAAGCGGCCAATTTATGCCCTGGGCTTCCTCGCCTCACATCAGCCACTGCTCTCCATGGCTTACACGTGAGGCCCACTCTCTGATGGGGTCTGCTGTATAATGCAAACTCTATCAGGCAGCAGGGTTCCATATTTACGGCTTTCTCTTCTATTCCATTGGGCTACTTCGCCATAATGGCCTTTTAATTGCTACCCATTTGTAACAAATCTTGACATCCGACACAGCTAAATCCTCCTGAAATTATTTTCATGTAGGAATAGCTTGGACATTCCTCACATCCAAACTTTGGAACACTTATTTAGTTTTATTTTATTTTTTAAAACACATTCACATTTGGGTGGAAATGCATCAAAGTCTAAACCTGAGGCAAAGAGAAACAGTGAAAATTCTAAATCTTCCATATGAACATGTTTTGTGTGTGTGTGTGTGTGTGTGTGTGTGTGTGTGTGTGTGTGTGTGTGTGTTTCAGGTTTTGACATACTTCAACGAATTATAATTTTCTCATGAAATCAATTCTTGGACACTTAAAATTAATTACAGTTCTCTCATATATCATCAATGACCACAAAAACTCACAGTGGCCAAACTACTGTAGAATATACTATGAAATTAAAAACTATTTAGATTAAAGTGGAAAAAATGGGGAGGGGGAGTCCCTTGTGGTGAAAAGGGTTTTAAAATTAGATAAATATAATAAGAATACAAAATGAAAACATAAGGAAATTCTTAAATCAGTAAGGAAAGTCAAAATACTACTAAACAGTTTTCTCCAAAGGAGGACCTTCAGGGGCTAAAAGAAAAAAGAAAGCTAAGAAAAAAGGAAAAACATGCCCAATAATTTTAAAATTGTAAAGAAAATTAGATGATTGTACGATGTGGAGTGATAAGTAAAATACAGTTTTTAAAAACAATAAAGGAAAAAATCCTGCTGAAATTCCAGTAAAAACTGGCAACGGAGAACAAGGGTTCCAAAGAGAGCAGAGAGCAGCTAAGATGGAGACTGCGGTTGCACTCTTGGAGGCTGGAACGTTCGGTTGATCTTGTGGGCTCCTTGTCTTCCTATGGTTTATAATATTCTGGGTAGGACAAGGCTCTCAAGTCTGTCCCCCACCCCACCCCACCCCACCCCCAGCTGTCTCCACCTCGTCTCCACTTGGTAGCTTTTCTTCTTTGCATACCAGAGACCTCTGCTGGTCAACCTTAGCTTTGCAGCCTGCGGGCAGGGGAGAACCTGGGGACGTTTTAACTGGGTGGGAAAGGATGTCTCCAGCCACAGCAGTAAGGTCAGGACAGGCAGAAGTCCTGTCCCTGTACCAAGACCGCCTGGGTGGTACTCATCACCTGAAAAAAACGTGGCTGTAACAAAAACACCACGGAACGGCACTGTTCTTGGTGGCTCTGGGTTGTTTTTTGGTTTTCCTTCTCATGGCCTCGGCTTACCACTTCGTGTTATTTTCGGTTGATGAGATCTGCTCCTGTGAGCAGTGAGGTGAGGCTGTCTGTCCCTATGTACTTCCCCCCTCCCTGCACCAGGTCCCTCTCCCTTCAGCTGGTCCCCCGGGTCTTCCCCAGGGGCTCTCTGGACCTCCCTCACCCTGGGACTGTGGCAAGCTCTTCCTCCCTCTCAGGCTCTTGGGCGGCACTTTCCTGAGATTAAAAACCTTCCATCTCAGAGGGAAGGTCATTGAGACACAGAATGTTTGCTAGGAGGTGAAACATTGCATCCCGCAGCGAAGCCCTCTAAGCTCAGGAAGTAAACAACTTCAAATAGCTCCCCGGAAGTCCCTGAAGCTACAGCTCCATCAGGCACTGTGAGCAGTGAGGCCTGCTGAAGGGTTAACTCTCACACAAGACAAGCAGCCTGGAAGAAGCAGGGATCATCTGAACTGCCTGCAGGAAACAGAGACCAACCAACGAAGCTGCCAGAAAACCCGCTCAGACCACCTGAGCCACCTGGAGAGAACACTTTCCAGCCTTCCGAGCTGCCTGCAGATAATGCAGTGAACACCAGCTTTCATGCTGGGTAGGCTTTGAGTCCTTTCGGCTCTGTAGGTAAGCCTTCACCCATGCTCCTGTGAGTAACCACAACAGGAGTCATCCGTTCACCGGGTTGACTTTCGTGGTATCTGCACTTTGGACTGTCGTCACTTCCCTACCTGGGCTAAGCAGACGTTTGTTCATCTCACAGGAACAGTGTCACAAGCCCCCGGGATCGCTGGGAGGTTGGAGGGGAGGACTCTATCATTGTGTGGCTCTAGGTTTTTATCATTGGGGGGAGGGGGAGATACACGTGGAAGGTCGAAGGACAACCTCACATATTGGTCCTCACCCTCCCTTGGAGACCAGGGCTTTTATTGTTCGCCACTACACAAGGCAGGCTAACTGAACTTCAAGCTCTCAGGCTTCTCCTGACTTCGGCTCCCCTCTCACTGTAGAAGTGCTGAGACTACAGACGTGTGCTACCAGGCCTGGTTTGACATGGATTCTGGGAATCTGAGTCCAGCGTCCTCACCATTGCTTCATACTTTCCCCACGGAGTCGTTTCCCTAGTCATCAGTTTGCTCTGTTAAGATGGCACCCAGGCACTGACCCCTGGGTCATACTGACTGACAAGTGGATTCTCTCTCTCTCTCTCTCTCTCTCTCTCTCACACACACACACACACACACACACACACACACACACACACACACACACCTCTTTCTCTCCATCCTCCTCTCTCCCTCACCTCATCTCTCCGACCGACTTGGAGGTATCAGTGTCTCACCAACAGCTAGACTGGATTTGAGGCTTGGGAGGGCTGTGGGCTTGTCCTGGGGTAGGAAGGACTGCCTGTCTCACACCCGGCTCCCCTTTGGAAGGAACTTCTGCTTCCTTCCAACCAGAGAACATGGAAGCAGAGGCTGTGTTCATCTTACTGTTCCACCTCATCCATCTTCTCGTCTTGTCTTTTTGGTTTTCTTTCCTCCAGGTTCCCCTTCATTTTCTTCCTGGATTTCTGAGACTCTTCCTCTCTTTTTACTTTGAAGAGTCTGGTTTTTTTTTTGTTTGTTTGTTTGTTTGTTTGTTTGTTTTTTCTTATTCTAACACTTCCTTCACTAGATCCCAAGGGGCAGTTCTAATCCACCATGGTTACCCAGAAGCACACTCCCTACATTTATAGTTTCATCTTTTAGCGTGGTGAGTTCATTGGTTTTCTCATGAAAAATTGGCCTCACTTCCCCGAAATATATTTAACATGGTGGGTTTGGCTTGGTAGATTTGTGTTTAGAATTTTGCACTCATGCTCCATAAGACAGAATTCTCTTTAATGTTCCCATCTGTGTTATTCTTTTGCTTTGAAGTCAGAGTACACAGCTTGGCATTCCAGCATTAGGCCGCTGTTGCATTGATGAGTTTTCTCAAATTAGTTTGCTGATATTTTGGATCAAATTCTCATACTAATATTCCTTAAAATGCTCTGTGATTTTTATCACTGTATTTTCTTTGACTAATTTCAATATAAAAATTATATGAACCTCATAATTCAGGATAGGGAAGCCTATCAGTTATCGCTGTCAACTCCTGTGGGTTTTTACAGCAACTGTGACACTTCACCTAGGGACGTTGCCAGGGAAACCCATCCCTGCAGTAAGGGAGACAGCTTTGATTAGGCTTCCGCAATATTCCGGAGCAGTCCTCCCAATATGCTGTTCTTGGTAATTACTTGTTCTGCCCACTGTTCTGCCATGGTTCCTGTCTTTCCTTTTGGGGTACACTTACTCTTTCATTGGCAGCCTAAAGTATCTTTGAGGGCTGGGGAAGTGGTTGATACTAGACACTAAAAACTTCCCCCATCCACAAGAAAGTTGGGGCCAGAAGTCATTTTTAAATTTACCTACTCTTCAATCTATTTTATCTAAGATTGATGGAGCTGATTTATACAACCCACTCAAGAGCTCATGTCATGTACCCAACTCCACTCAAATGTATTTTTCAAAACTTACAAAAAAAAATCCACCACTGTTTCTAAGACTTCTCCTTTGGGTATGTGACTCTACTTTGGGACAATGACCTTAACAGATCTATGTGGCACCACTTCTTGCGGTAAGTTTCTTGCGGTAGTCTACATAAACAGTCTGAAGGACTCAACTTGGAGTTTATGCACACCTCAAGGTTCTATTTAAAGTTAAGAAACTTTGGCCAAATGGAGAGTCTAGAGTACATTTTATTTCCAGGCTAGCGCTTCTGCTTTCCATATGCCCTCTACATTTTGTCTAGAAACCGAACCGTCCTTCCTTAACCACTTCTTTATCTTGTCAGACTGGATCTTGCACAGTTTGGGGGGCAGCCAGATGACATTTTCAGCATTCTGCCTGAGAACCCATGTCACCAAATCCAAGCATCTATAGGTCATCTTCTCTATTCTGGTTTACATAAGCAAGTATTACCATATGTCATCTATGGCCACCCTCCAGTAACAATGTTATCTCCATTTTTCTGGCTTTGCCACAGTTGGCTTACCGTTTCTCCAGCCTCTGAAGCAAGCCCAGTTAGAAAAGCCACATCACATGCTTTCAGCTTTTGTATTACTGGCACCCCACTTGTAGATACTAGTTTTTCCATCAGTTGAAAAAGCCATCTTGAAACTTAATGACTTCCAGCAATAAGCATGAATCCCTATGAGTCTGAGGATCAGCTGAAAATTCACATGATTTAGACTAGATGTGGTTGGCCTTTTCTGGTAAGTCTGTGGGCTGGATACTGGGGGTCATCTAAGATTTCTTTATTTATGTGCCTCACAGTTGGTGGGCTATGGGATGAAATGACAGGAATGACTGAGTTATTATGTGTTTTTCACATTCAACAAGCCAACCAAGGTATGCACACATGATGGATAGGTCAGGAGTCCAAAAGCATGGGATACCTCTCAAGGCACTGGCGATGACCCGCACATCATCATTTCCTGCCCATCCCTTCCATTACCTTTTATAATCACTACAGTAACTGATGAAACTAATCCTGATGCAAAGATTAAGGAAGTAGACCCCACTTCTTTGGGGACAAGCTGTCCCAAAGTCATATTACAAATGGCATACATTTAGGGAGAGGTTAGGAATTGGAAATGTAGAGTTTTCACAGTCAATGTGATACAAGGAACATCGCAAAGTTTGTGGAAAAGTTTGCTTAAGATTAATCTATTCTTTGAATTTATAGTATAAGTTTTCTATAAGACTATGCCAAATTCAAATGGTTTCTTTTCCTTCTAAAGTATTTATGAGAGTGTTAGCTAATGTATCTCAAGATCATAAGGTTTTCAGGATTTTCTCAGTATTTTATAAAATACTTATGTAAAATTATGTTTGTGCAAAGGCTTTCACATGTTCTGTTCCTTGTAATATTTTCATTTTAACTGTTAAGTTACTGACATAAGCTTGTTTTTATTTTCTCATAGTCATTCTGACTTCTATATGTACAGTTATAGCCTCTTTTTCATTGCTAA